>NW_028145524.1:762500-775000 GCF_977016875.1 Pavona decussata
AGTTTTGACGTTGCGCGCAGTGTACCAAGCTGTTGCATTCATTTGCCTCTATCTCTCTAATCATTTGTGCTTTTTTTAATGGATAGTGTATTCTAATCCAAATTCAACAAAAGTTTAAGCTTTTTCATACGATTTATAGTTTTTGAGTTTTGACGTTGCGCGCACAAGTAATTAAAATTTTCCGGCGTGTAATTTAACGCAAATTGCGCTACGCGTTCCCAAGCTGTTGCATTCATTTCCTTCTATCTCTCTGATTATTTGTGTTATGGTGCTACTTCTTTTTAATAAATATTTTATTCTAATCCGAATTTAAAGAAAGTTTAAGCTTTTTCATACAATTTATAGTTTTTGAGTTTTGACTTAGCGCGCAAAAGTCATTGAATATTTCCGGTGTGTAATTTAACAAAAATTGACTTACGCGTTCACAAGCTTTTGCATTCATTTGCCTCTATCTCTCTTATTATTTGTGCTACGGTGCTATTTTTTTAATGGATAGTGTATTGTAATCCGAATTCAACGAAGGTTTAAGCTTTTTCATATGATTTATAGTTTTTGAGTTTTGATGTTGCGCGTACAAGTAATTGAAATTTTCGGGCGTGTAATTTAACGCAAATTGCTTAAGCGTTCACAAGCTGTTGCATTCATTTGCCTTTATGTCTCTTATTATTTGTCTTATGCTGATACTTTTATTTTAATCCACGGTGTATTGTTTTCCAAATTCAGCAATAGTTTAATCTTTTCCATACGATTTATAATTTTTGAGTTTTGACGTTGCGCGTACAAGTAATTGAAATTTTCCGGCGTGTAATTTAACGCAAACTGCGCTACGCGTTCACAAGCGGTTGCATTCATTTTCCTCCATATCTCTTATTATTGTGCTATGGTGCTACTGTTTTTTTTTAATGGATAGTTTATTCTATTCCAAATTCAGCGAAAGTTTAAGCTTCTTCATAAAAGATATAGTTTTTTAGTTTTAACTTAGCGCGCACAAGCAATTGAATTTTCCCGGTGTGTAATTTAACGAAAATTGTGTTACGCGTTCACAAGCGAAACTTTCTTGTGTCCCAAATGTAACGTTGGAGCCCAGTCAATATTAAATGTATCCCAGCTTTAAGCCGCTCTTTCTGAAGCGAAGTGCCTTTTGCAAACATGATCATGCTCTAAGATCTATTCGGTGAGGTCGTCACGACTTATGGCTGAAATCCAGCGCGATCTTCTCTCCTCTGAAAATTCTTAAGCTTTTTCAACTTGATTTGTAACGATGGAGGGCACCCTTACAAAGTATATCCAAGACAGAAAACAAAACGGAAAATAAGTTGTTTTTGCCATTTGTGTCCATTTTGTAGTCTAAGCTCACCGAGAGTAGATAACGGTAGCGACGCAGAGGAAGAACCCCATAGGAAATCTTAAAGACGCCATGCAAGGTAAGAGATGTGTTATGGTGCGTAAGACGGGACACTTTTTTTCTTTTTATGAAAGGTTTGGTGTTGTCCGTTTTGTGTAGTGCACTGCTTGCTAGAATGTTCTGTTTGTAACAACAAGCAAGAAACAACGTTAACGACACCAGATGTTTTACAATTAATTGGCTGCATATACCCAAGAAAGTGGTCTAGTGGTAAACCATACGGCAAATATTCAACAATTTTTCCACGAGCGCGCGATGGATATGAGATGATAATAGCCAACGAGGCGCTTATTATCATCTCAGATATGTATCCAACAAGCGCAATTGGCCATTGCCACTTCCATCATCCAACAACCATAACCGCTTGACCACTGAATAAAATCCAGTGAATTGCATTATACGATGATCCAGTTTTTAATAAGAGCTTGTTTATACAAAGAAACCGATTACTTTAAAAATTCAGGCTGCGTTCCATTGATCTTCTGTGTTTAAGCCAAAACTTGGGTGATATATGTGCAAAACGTTTGCCGCAACACGATATTCAAGATTCATTTTGTATTCCGTTAACTCTAGAAACCCCTTATGAGGGATTTTTAGCAGACGTGGTATGTATTTTTATTCCAGAAAAATAATGAGATAGCAAGCAATCTTCGAAAGTAATCGAGATTTCGTCTTACCGCTTTTGAAGGTGTTGTGTGTCAGTGACTGAGAAGTTAATAGGAATACAGAAGTTTTCAATTCTATTTACAGGAATAGAGCTGAGGATGCTGTTTGCTATAATCGCCCGTGTTTGTGTTTGTCTTTTCTCTGGACACGTCAAAGGCTCTGTAATCACAGGTATGTCAACTATTTTGCAATTATTTGCTTGAGTTGGCCAGTTTCACAATTCTAAGTAGTACCACAGTGAAAAAAAGAGAAATATCAACATATGCGATTTAACCCGTGTATTACATTTATCGTTGTTTAAGGAACAAATAGGTGTAAAGTAAACCAGGAAGTGACGTTAATACTAATGAACACCCAGTACTATGTCTCGCCTACTTAAGTTTATTCTTTATGTTTTGACAGATGCTAATAGCTTTTGAGATTTTTGGAGAGTATTCAGACATTGTCGAAAATGACATTCTTACAATGCAAAGATTTCTAGACGTCTCCGGATTTTTGTACTCCAGGGGTTGGCAGGTGTGAATTCCCACTAGTAAAAATGGATTTAAACAAAAGCAAACCAAGCTCCGAGGATAATTCGAAGGTTGCCTATTCTTTTCCGATTTCTGAAAATGTAGGAAGCTGGATTTGCCTGTCAGAGATCGATATTTCCAGAAAATATCCACAATCGGAATCCCGGCGGATCCAGTGTTGATCGAAGGGAAGCACTTTCAGCCTGACTGTTTACCTGCGGTCGAATCCACAGATATCTTGTGTTATCTCGTTTTGGAGACAAGCTTCTACACTCATTATTTGACATCTGCTGCTACTTTTTTTAATCCACAGTGTACTCTTTTCCGAATTCAGCGATTGTTTAATCTTTTCCATGCGATTTATAGTTTTTGAGTTTTGACGTTGCGCGCAGTGTACCAGCTGTTGCATTCATTTGCCTCTATCTCTCTAATTATTTGTGCTATGGTGCAACTTTTTCTTTTAATGGATAGTGTTTTCTAGTCCCAATTCAACAAAAGTTTAAGCTTTTTCATACAATTTATAATTTTTGAGTTTTGACTAAACGCGAACAAGTCATTGAATATGTCTGGTGTGTAATTTAACGAAAATTGGGTTACGCGTTTTACAAGCGGTTACATTCATTTGCCTCTATCTCTCTCATTATTTGTCCTATGCTGTTCATTGTTCTTTCAATGGACAGTGTATTGTTTTTCAAATTCAGCGAAAGTCTAAGCTTTTTCATACAATATATAGTTTTTGAGTTTTAACTTAGCGCGCACAAGCAATTGAATTTTTCCGGTGTGTAATTTAACGAAAATTGACTTACGCGCTCACAAGCTCTCGCATTCATTTGCCTCTATCTCTCTTATTATTTGTGCTATGGTGCTACTTTCTTTTTAAATGGATAGTGTATTCTAATCCAATTTCAACAAAAGTTTAAGCTTTTTCATAACTTAAAATATATAGTTTTTGAGTTTTGACGTTGCGCGCACAAGTAATTGAAATTTTCCGGCGTGTAATTTAACACAAATTGCGCTACGCGTTCACCAGCTTTTGCATTCATTTGCCTCTATATCTCTTATTATTTGTGCTATGGTGTTACTTTTTGTTAATGGATAGTTTATTCTAATCGCAATTCAACGAACGTTTAAGCTTTTCCATACGATTTATAGGTTTTAAGTTTTGACGTTGCGCGCAGTGTACCAAGCTGTTGCATTCATTTGCCTCTATCTCTCTCATTATTTGACCTATGCGGCTACTTTTTTTTAATTCACAGTGTATTGTTTTTCAAATTCAGTAATAGTTTAATCTTATCTATCCAACTTATAGTTTTTGAGTTTTGACGTTGCGCGCACAAGCAATTGAATTTTTCCAATGCGTAAGTTAACGAAAATTGACTTGCGCGTTCACAAGCTTTTGCATTCATTTGCCTCTATCTCTCTTAATATTTGTGCTATGGTGTTACTTTTTTTACTTTTAATAAATAGTGTATTCTAATCCAAATTCAACGAAAGTTTAAGCTTTTTCATACAATATATAGGTTTTAAGTTTTGACGTTGCGCGCACAAGTAATTGAAATTTTCCGGCGTGTAATTTAACGCAAATTGCACTACGCGTTCACAAGCTTTTGCATTCATTTGCCTCTATCTCTCTTATTATTTGTGCTATGGTACTACTTTTTTTTAATGGATAGTGTATTCTAATCCAAATTCAACAAAAGTTTAAGCTTTTTCATACGATTTTTCGGTTTTTGTGTTTTGACGTTGCACGCAGTGTACCAAGCTTTTGCATTCATTTGCCTCTATCTCTCTTAATATTTGTGCTATGGTGTTACTTTTTTTACTTTTAATAAATAGTGTATTCTAATCCAAATTCAACGAAAGTTTAAGCTTTTTCATACAATATATAGGTTTTAAGTTTTGACGTTGCGCGCACAAGTAATTGAAATTTTCCGGCGTTTAATTTAACACAAATTGCGCTACGCGTTCACAAGCTTTTGCATTTATTTGCCTCTATCTCTCTTATTATTTGTGCTATGGTGCTACTTTTTTTAAATCGATAGTGTATTCTTATCCCAATTAAACGAACGTTTAAGGTTTTCCATACGATTTTTCGGTTTTTGTGTTTTGACGTTGCACGCAGTGTACCAAGCTTTTGCATTCATTTGCCTCTATCTCTGTCATTATTTGACATATGCGGCTACTTTTATTTTAATCCACGGTGTATTGTTTTCCAAATTCAGCAATAGTTTAATCTTTTCCATACCATTCATAATTTTTGAGTTTTGACGTTACGCGTACAAGTAATTGAAATTTTCCGGCGTGTAATTTAACGCAACAAAGTGCGCTACGCGTTCAGAAGCGGTTGCATTCATTTTCCTCCATGTCTCTTATTATTTGTGCTATGGTGCTACTGTTTTTTTTTTAATGGATAGTTTATTCTATTCCAAATTCAGCGAAAGTTTAAGCTTCTTCATAAAAGATATAGTTTTTTAGTTCTAACTTAGCGCGCACAAGCAATTGAATTTTCCCGGTGTGTAATTTAACGAAAATTGTGTTACGCGTTCACAAGCGAAACTTTCTTGTGTCCCAAATGTAACGTTGGAGCCCAGTCAATATTAAATGTATTCCAGCTTTAAGCCGCTCTTTCTGAAGCGAAGTGTTTTTTGAAACACGATCGTGCTCTAAGATCTCTTCGGTGAGGTCGTCACGACTTATCGCTGAAATCCAGCGCGATCTTCTCTCCTCTGAAAATTCTTAAGCTTTTTCAACTTGATTTGTAACGATGGAGGGCACCCTTGCAAAGTATATCCAAGACAGAAAACAAAACGGAAAATAAGTTGTTTTTGCCATTTGTGTCCATTTTGTAGTCTAAGCTCACCGAGAGTAGATAACGGTAGCGACGCAGAGGAAGAACCCCAAAGGAAATCTTAAAGACGCCATGCAAGGTAAGAGATGTGTTATGGTGCGTAAGACGGGACACTTTTTTTCTTTTAATGAAAGGTTTGGTGTTGTCCGTTTTGTGTAGTGCACTGCTTGCTAGAATGTTCTGTTTGTAACAACAAGCAATAAACAACGTTAACGACACCAGATGTTTTACAATTAATTGGCTGCATATACCCAAGAAAGTGGTCTAGTGGTAAACCATACGGCAAATATTCAACAATTATTCCACGAGCGCGCGATGGATATGAGATGATAATAGCCAACGAGGCGCTTATTATCATCTCAGATATGTATCCAACAAGCACAATTGGCCATTGCCACTTCCATCATCCAACAACCATAACCGCTTGACCAGACGTCGTATGTATTTTTATTCCAGAAAAATAATGAGATAGCAAGCAATCTTCGAAAGTAATCGAGATTTCGTCTTACCGCTTTTGAAGGTGTTGTGTGTCAGTGACTGAGAAGTTAATAGGAATACAGAAGTTTTCAATTCTATTTACAGGAATAGAGCTGAGGATGCTGTTTGCTATAATCGCCCGTGTTTGTGTTTGTCTTTTCTCTGGACACGTCAAAGGCTCTGTAATCACAGGTATGCCAACTATTTTGCAATTATTTGCTTGAGTTGGCCAGTTTCACAATTCTAAGTAGTACCACAGTGAAAAAAAGAGAAATATCAACATATGCGATTTAACCCGTGTATTACATTTATCGTTGTTTAAGGAACAAATAGGTGTAAAGTGAACCAGGAAGTGACGTTAATACTAATGAACATCCAGTACTATGTCTCGCCTACTTAAGTTTATTCTTTATGTTTTGACAGATGCTAATAGCTTTTGAGATATTTGGAGAGTATTCAGACATTGTCGAAAATGATATTCTTACAATACAAAGATTTCTAGACGTCTCCGGATTTTTGTACTCCAGGGGTTGGCAGGTGTGAATTCCCACTAGTAAAAATGGATTTAAACAAAAGCAAACCAAGCTCCGAGGATAATTCGAAGGTTGCCTATTCTTTTCCGATTTCTGAAAATGCAAAGAAGCTGGATTTGCCTGTCAGAGATCGATATTTCCAGAAAATATCCACAATCGGAATCCCGGCGGATCCAGTGTTGATCGAAGGGAAGCACTTTCAGCCTGACTGTTTACCTCCGGTCGAATCCACAGATATCTTGTGTTATCTCGTTTTGGAGACAAGCTTCTACACTCATTATTTGACATCTGCTGCTACTCTTTTTAATCCACAGTGTATTCTTTTCCGAATTCAGCGATTGTTTAATCTTTTCCATGCGATTTATAGTTTTTGAGTTTTGACGTTGCGCGCACAAGTAATTGAAATTTTCCGGCGTGTAATATAACACAAATTGCGCTACGCGTTCACAAGCTTTTGCATTCTTTTGCCTCTATCTCTCTTATTATTTGTGCTATGGTACTACTTTTTTTTAATGGATAGTGTATTTAATCCAAATTCAACGAACGTTTAAGCTTTTTCATAAAATATATAGTTTTTGAGTTTTGACGTTGCGCGCACAAGTAATTGAAATTTTCCGGCGTTTAATTTAACACAAATTGCGCTACGCGTTCACAAGCTTTTGCATTCATTTGTCTCTATCTATCTTATTATTTGTGCTATGGTGCTACTTTTTTTTTAATGGATAGTGTATTCTTATCCCAATTAAACGAACGTTTAAGGTTTTCCATACGATTTATAGTTTTTGAGTTTTGACGTTGCGCGCAGTGTACGAAGCTGTTGCATTTATTTGCCTCTATCTCTGTCATTATTTGACATATGCGGCTACTTTTTTTTAATTCACAGTGTATTGTTTTTCAAATGCAGGAATAGTTTAATCTTATCTATACAACTTATAGTTTTTGAGTTTTGACGTTGCGCGCACAAGTAATTGAAATTTTCCGGCGTGTAATTTAACGCAAATTGCGCTACGCGTTCACAAGCTGTTGCATTTATTTGCCTCTATCTCTTTTATTATTTGTGCTATGGTGCTACTTTTTTGTCATGGATAGTGTATTGAAATCCAAATTCAACGAAAGTTTAAGCTTTTTCAGACGGTTTTTAGTTTTTTAGTTTTGACTTAGCGCGCACAAGTCTTTGAATATTTCCGGCGTGTACGTAGTTTAACGGAAATTGGGTTACGCGTTCACAAGCAGTTGCATTCATTTGCCTTTATCTCTCTCATTATTTGTCCTATGCTTATCATTGTTCTTTTAATGGACAGTGCATTGTTTTTCAAATTCAGCGAATGTTTAAGCTTTTTTATACAATGTATAATTTTTTTAGTTTTAAGTTAGCGCGCACAAGCAATTAAATTTTTTCGGTGTGGAATTTAACGAAAATTGACGTACGCGTTCTTAAGCTTTTGCATTCATTTGCCTCTATCTCTCTTATTATTTGACATATGCGGCTACTTTTTTTTTAATTCACAGTGTATTGTTTTTTCAAATTCAGCAATATTTTATACTTATCCATACAATTTATAGTTTTTTAGTTTACACGTTGCGCGCACAAGTCATTGAATTTTTCCGGCGTGTAATTTAACGAAAATTCAGTTACGCGTTCAAAAGCTGTTGCATTCATTTGGATGTATCTTTCTTTATATTTTTTTTATGCTGCTACTTTTTTCTAATGGATAGTGTATTCTATTCCAAATTCAGCGAAAGTTTAAGCTTCTTCATACGATTTATAGTTTTTGAGTTTTGACTTAGCGCGCACAAGTCATTGAATTTTTTCGGTGTGTAATTTAACGAAAGTTCACAAGCGAAACTTTCTTGTGTCCCAAATGTAATGTTGGAATCCAGTCATTATTAAATTTATTCCAGCTTTTAGCCGCTCTTTCTGAAACGAAGTGCTTTTCGCAAACACGTTCGTGCTCTAAGATCTCTTCGGTGAGGTCGTCACGACTTATCGCTGAAATCCAGCGCGATCTTCTCCTCTGTTAGATTTAAGTTTCTTTTTGTAGACGAGTTATGCTTTTAGGGAACTATTTTCATGCCAAATGTCACGAAATTCTAATGAGCAGTTTTTTAGAAAACAGTTCATTTCCACAGAAACAACCAGTCACAATTTTTTGGTCTAATGCGCATGAGTGGCCTTAATTGGGTTTCGTGGCAAAGATGGAAGCATGCATAATGACTTAGTGAATGAATTTTTTTGCTCGGAAAGAAAAGATAAAGTGTCCAGAAATGAGAAACTTAGTTATGTAAGATCAAAATTTAACTTTATTATCCAATTCATGTGAAATTGAGGGATCACTTTATCGATCGCCGTATTAGCGTACCACAACCCTAGCGAGCGCTTAATAGCATCACTAACAGAATCTGCAAAGCGCGCGCAAAAACTGTGTTCGGCCACCTTAAAGACATGTTTTAAAACCAAAACTGAAAAGGCTTTTATCAACACAACGGACACACAGTGGAAGTCGCGCAGGTCTGTCAACCCTACTGATTTTAACACACAGTAATGTGGTTAAATGCCAAAATTCAGAAATAACAGATATTTTCTGTAGTGTTTACGAGTTTTGACTGTTTTATATCTGAGTGTTCAATTTGATCACGCAAATTTTGGTCAATTTTCAGATCTTCGCTTCAATCTTGAGATCTTCGTTTTTTCCGCGGTGATCTTCGCGTCTTCGATATCTTTAATTATATATAAGAAAATTCCAGATGTGATAACTTGTGGACATATGATGTGTCAAGTCAAATTTTTTAGGGATGATCACACATGGAGTTGTCTGATACATAATGTTGTGTTGATAGCATATCAGTCCAGGCAGTATCTTAGTTTCTTTATTGGACGCATTTTGATCAAGTCTTGTTGAGGGCTGTTTACATGGAGGGAGGAAGATCCTAGCACTAGGAACATCCCAGGGGGCGGATCATCCTAGCGCCATATGCTTTCTCTATTCAGTTTACATGCAAAAAGTTGTACTTGGCCATAGCGCTAGGATCTTCCTAGAGATAGGAACTTCCATATATACTAGCTGGGAGATAGGAAGATCCTAGCACAAGGAAGGTCCTAACACCATGTAAACTACTTTTGCTCGGAAGATACTAGTACTAGGGACAAAAAGATCAAACATGGCGGCAGCCGGGCGTTCAGCTGCTCAAGGCCGAAAGTTATTCTTCTTTTCCTTATCCACTTGGTAACCACTTGGGTCGCAATTTCTGCATGTAAAGCAAACGAAAAGGTTTTCCGCCTTCTCGGATCTTCCTAAGCTAGTGCCAGGATCTTCCTCCCTCCATGTAAACAGCCCCTTCAGAGTTAATTGGATGTCTAACCCATATACAACCGGCATGATTCCTTGATTGGCTATGACGAAGGGCTAATACATGAAACGTCTTTACTTGATTCTCTTCACTCTAATAAAACCAAACATTTGTATCTATATAAGGCTTTGAAAACGTTGTGGTGATAAAGCCTGGGTTTCCAAGCGATCTTAAGAACTATATACGTTTTAAAGTGTAGATGACAGAATTGATCAAGCAAATGTAAAAAATTCTGTCAGATACGCTTTAATGCTTGGTTCTCTAGTAGGTAAACTACAATAGATCATTCATAGACAATAACATTTTTGCTACCCTTCAGGTTCAGGGTTCCATTCGGAATCTACAAGACATATTGTAGAATGTCCACTGATCATGAGTTATATTAACAGGCTCAACTATACCTAAAAATCGATCTAGCTTACTCACTTAAATCTCTTTAAGTCCGGCTAAAATCGCCATAAGTTGCCTAAAACCGCTACGTCGCCTAACAAAAATCGCCCAAGCGTATAAAACTTTGCCTATTGTTATAGTTGACTTTTGTAGAAGACAATAGAAGAAGACTTTTTAGAAGACTTTAGGCTTTTGATTCCCATTGTAAGGGACTCTTCAATTGTGTGCCGTTCGCCCCTCAATCGGAGACAATCGGCAAATTGTCGGTGATGACGTTTTATCACCTAATGGGGGTCTATAGCTAGTAGCGGAAAATGTCAAATGGGACACCAAACGAGCGTCGTGCAATGTACTGATTGTAAGCGCGCGCGATGTTTTTTTGTTTTTGTTTTTTTGCATAATTGCGTCTTTTTTTACGACTGACTGATTGCGTCATTTAAATTATCGTCAGGACATCGAGAAACGTAAAACAACTCATTTAAACACAATTCGTGCTTTAGACTGCATCATCATGCATTCCAGGCTCTGCTCTAAGAGCACCGATGATACGAAAATATTGGCCAAAAGCGGCACAGACACGATATCAGAACGATATTCTTCCTCATGCGGTTGGGCACCCCGTTTGAAGATAACTTTTTTCGATTTCTCTAATTTGAACTTTGAAAACATTTTACACTTATCTGTTGAAGCTTTGTGCGTAGTCGCATCGAAAATGATTGTTTTGAATGTTTTGCAGCACGCGCATTTACAGCTCTCCACGATTCGGCGATTGACTTCCGGACGAGAAAAGTTTAAACAGGAAACATGCTTCACAAGTTTTTTTTTAAGTCTTCCGTTGTCTACGTTTGTTTCAGAAAGCTTAAGACTTCCTGTGTCAGCGAAAAACTTTCCTGAGCTTCAAAAGACGACGAGTACGGCAACTGGAATCAATTCTAATCAAGATTTATTGTACCCCTGAAGTATTCAAATTTAGCTGAAGGATATGGCGACCGAATAATTAATTAATAAGTATCAATTTTCCACGAGCGCGCGATGGATATGATAAGATGAAAGATAGCCAACAAGCGCAATTCCATCATCCAACAACCATGGCCGCTTAGCCACTGAATCAAATCCAGTGAATTGTATTATACGACGATCTAGTTTTTTATAAAAAAAAACCCCGATTACTTTAAAAGAGGCTGCGTTCCATTGACCTTCATGTTTAGGGCAAAAGTTGGGTATGTGTTGGCTATATGTTGGGGATGTATGTCATTTTTTATTCCGTTAACTCCAGAAACCTCTTATGAGGGATTTCAAACGTCGTATGTATTTTTGTTTCAGAAAAATAATGAGATAGCAAGCAATCTTCGAAAGTAATCGAGATTTCTTCTTACAGCTTTTGAAGGTGTTGTGTGTCAGTGACTGAGAAGTTAATAGGAATACAGAAGTTTTCAATTCTATTACAGGAAAAGAGCTGAGGATGCTGTTTGCTATAATCGCCTGTGTTTGTGTTTGTCTTTTCTCTGGACACGTCAAAGGCTCTGTAATCACAGGTATTTCAACTATTTTGCAATTATTTGCTTTAGACTAAGTGAGTTGGCCAGTTTCACAATTCTAAGTAGTACCACAGTGGAAGAAAGAGAAATATCAACATATGCGATTAAACCCGTGTATTACCTTTATCGTTGTTTAAGGAACAAATCGGTGTAAAGTGACCGAGGAGGTGACGTTAATACTAATGGACACCCAGTACTATGTCTCGGCTACTTGACTTTATTCCTTATGTTTTAACAGATGCTAATAGCTTAAAGGGGAAGTATCACGAAAATTTGCTGTCATTTCAAAACCCAAAAATCTTTGACTGTTAGCGGAAACAACAAAATAATTGTCAAGTTTGTTAAAAATTATCACCCCAGTACAATAAAACTGTCGATTAGTGCCTCTGGCCAGAGACAGGGTAGGCCAGTTTCGATTGAAACTTGAAAAATATTAGGCTAATGTTTTTCAAGTTCTCGCATTTTTGTTTTTAAAATGCGCTAGAACAGATCACAAGTTGTTTCTTTCAAGAATTGAGTTGATTTCGTTCCTCTCGTCATTCTAGAATTATTTGGCAGGTGATTGAAGGTCTTATTTCATCATTTTTAACAAGAGATATCAAAAACCCCATGATACTTGCCCTTTAACAGTTGTAAACCTCATGTGCCATTTTGTAGGAAGTTGAAAGACTGGCAAAGGAAAGTGCGCTAACCACAGGTCCTGCTGGTCTGTTGCGAGGAATGGAAAGTATCACCTACGGCAAAACTATCCTTCAAATATACACTTGTAGTCTGGTCTGCAAC
>NW_028145524.1:780000-842500 GCF_977016875.1 Pavona decussata
AATTTGGCTAAATTTCTTTGACTATCGCAGGTCACATTTGAGGGAATAAGAGGAAGCAGCTTTACTGGTGACATCGCAATTGACGACTTCGCTTTGAGCTTAGGGATTTGCCCGCCAAGTAAGCATTTTTTAGTGATAGTATGTGTGGTACATTCTGGTGCCGCCAAAAAAACAACAAGTAGTGTCAACTTTACTCCTGAACAGAACAGCTTTTTGTCTGCTATCGACTTCAGTTGGACTTATATCAAGCAAATGACACTGCTTTAACCAAACCCCAAATGAAAGCCATGCAAGAAAAAAAAAATAAAAATTAGACAATTAGTTTAAGGATTTATGATTTAAAGACCTTTTGCTACTACGCATGCTTTCTGCTCATCTCATGTTCCGAGAAACTCTGATTCCTCAAAGACAGCGACATTAATTCAAATGTACACATGCACGATTTATGATTACGGGAGTGAAGAATATCTTAGCAAGTGTTTTGAAAATCAATAAAGGAAATTGAAAGCAACCACGCATTCTTCGGAGATAATTACGCGTCAATTTGTAAAAAAAAAAATCCTTAAATTATCTTGCATTTTAAGGCCTTTTAGAACAAGACGCCCACGGGCGTTTACACGGGACGAGCTGGTGTATGTTTAGCCCTGAGTGCAGGTGGAAACGTATCCTTCCGTCGCGATTGAGCTAATGGGACAGTTTGAGTCACAAAGATAGCGTGATGTTGTTTCGGTATACATGCGTTGCGCTACTTGTCGTCGGAAATTGCTTTTCGATAGCGTAATGACCCAACTGACTCACGTTTTCTATTCTGGTTATGTAATGTCTTGATTAGTAAGTGTAAGATTAAAAAACTTAAAAAGACAAACAGGCATGTGTCGGTTCGACGAAGTCTGTGCACCGACACCGTGTTTTAAGCTTAAGTTTGACCTTTTTCTCTCCGCATGACGAACACAATCTGGTCAGAATTAAACCGAGTTACGATTCCTTGCCTTTTTTCCCTTTTGTTTTAGTTATTTCTTGTGATTTCGACCAATCGATGTGTGGCTTTGTTCAGGACAAGAATGACAAATTTGATTGGACAAGACGCAAAGGAAGCACATTGTCTTCTTCTACGGGGCCATTTGTAGATCATACTGGATATGGAGGTTGTTATAACATATCATTATTTAATTTTATTGCCACTTCCGAACCAGTCGTCAACACATCTCGAGTTGTCACCTTGCACTCTAAAAGTCAATTCATTATGGCTTGAGGTGTTTCATTTACTTTTCTTTCTTTTCTTTCCTTAAACAAAAACACAATCATGTACCCTTTTAAAGGTTATTTGAAAGTGCATTTTAACTCTTCCGTAATTTCTTACAAATCTTGGTAACTTTCTCTTTAACGTTGAGTTTCTTCTAACGTTTTCTATTTATATCTTTGGGTAGGATCTTACATGTACATAGAAACTTCCTTGCCTCGAGTTCTGGGAGCCCATGCAAAATTGAACAGTCCTTTGTTGACATTTAGCGGGAACATGTGCCTCACATTCTTCTACCATATGTATGGTTTCACAATTGGCAAACTAAATGTACTCATTAACGGCACCAAGACAGTGTTCAGCGCAAGCGGTAATAAAGGCAATAGCTGGCTTGAGGCTAGGATAACTACATCTCTCACGGGAATATACATGGTAAGAGGTATTAGGTAATTAGTGGTTAGTTCAAATGCTGTTCTTTTGGCTAAAAATTGTTCAATTGTTATGACTTGAGTCTTAATGGCATGAACTAAGAAACAAAAACTATTAACTACAAAAATCCCAGCTTACAACCTAACGATAAATTTGTGCGCGCTCTCATTAGACGAAACATGTCACGTGGAAGAAAATCCGATGATTGTCAGCAGGCGGCAATAGTCGTCTGATTTATTATTCGTCGCTCATATTTTTGGACATGGGAAAAAACAATGAAATTAAATTGCATTTTTAAATCTTCATGGCACTTCCGCATGAGATTATTCCACCAAAATGGCGAACGCTTAAAGTACCTGGAGATGGTTCTTCACTCTTCAAACGCTTTGAAGTTATCTGAAGAAATATTTCATATCAGGTTTCTGTGGAAGGTTATCTTACATAATACACCGTGAAACATTCATTCCTTCCTTACAGCTATTACAGATCAAATGTTACCTCCCACGTATAAGGGCGTAAATTGTTAGATTCTGGCTAAGTTTCTTTGACTATTGCAGGTCACATTTGAGGGAATAAGAGGAAGCAGCTTCACGGGTGACATCGCAATTGATGACTTCTCTTTGAGCTTTGGGACTTGTCCGCCAAGTAAGCATTTCTCAGTGATAGTGTGCAACATTTTGGAAAAGCAAAGTGTTTTCAAGGAAAGATGTCTACTTTAGAATTGAAAAGAAAAGCTTTTTGTCTACCGTGGATTTCCAGTCAAGATTGTTTCTAACAAAGTACACTACTTAAACGAAAGTTTCAATGAAGCGCACACAAAAATTAAAAATAGCCAGCTGCAGACAATGTTAAGGATTAAAGATTTAAAGTTAAAAAAATCCCATTTTATTGCCAAATAATTTGTATTTAAGGTGAATGTCAATTTCGGGCTCGGTAGCCTGTTAGAGCTGACCGACCATAACCGCCTACGGTCAGTTTGTAAAACGGATGGTCTACTCTAAAAGCCAATTCTTAAGACTCCTTGAAATGTCTTAAACAGAAAACGGAATTGAATGCTTATTTTGGAGGAATTCGAAGACCTGACATCCTTCAAACTAATCGCATTTTCCATTTAACAGAACTACCTGGTCAGAGCGCATGCGGTCGCGTTGTAATCAGAAGGCGTAGATCTACATCTTGAAGATGTAGTATGTGCTATTTTAAAGGAATTCTGACATATAATCCCCATTCCTTCAACCGGTTTAATAAATTTGTCTATAGGAAACTTCCCTAAGCACCGATCCAGGTGTTCTGTTGTGAGAAATGGAGAGCGTCCTGAAGACCAAACTAGCCCCCAACTATACACTTGTAGTCTGCAACATCTCTTCTTAAAACGGATCCGTGCATACCTCCAATTATTATTAGAGTCCTAGGATAGTTTGGTGAAAGCAGGATCAAAACTAAGTTGCGATTCCTGGCCTTCTTTTTTTGCTAGTTTCTTGTGATTTCGACCAATCTATGTGTGGCTTTGTACAGGACAAGAATGAAAAATTTGATTGGACAAGACGCAAAGGAAGCACATCGTCTTCTTCTACGGGGCCAATCGCAGATCACAATACCTCCAGTCGGGCTTGTTTCTAAGAAACTCCACTGCTTGAACCAAAGCCTAAAAAAAAAGCATGCAAAAGATGAAAAATAGTCATCAATATCAAGCAATCATTATTTCAAAAATTTACGCTTGGAAAAATCTCGTTTAAAGCCACATTAGTTTCTAGTAAATATATTAAGGTGGTTTTGCATTTCGGATTTGGCGGCCGATTGCCAGTTTGGTAATCGGACGGCCTATTTTGACGCCTAGTTCTTCAAATTTCTTGAAATGTCATATTCCGGAAACGTCAGGCGTATTTTAGAGGAATTCGAGGGACGTTTGATATTCTCCTCGCTTAAGAGCATTTTCATTTGACAGAACTGATCGACCGGAGCTGTTTTGTTGTTAATACACAGCGCAGTTTTGAAAGGCTGGCTCTACATCATAAGAAGAAGTATGTTCAATTTTAAAGGAATTTAGAAGACTTGAATATAATCTCAGTCCAAAAGTCGCTTCAATAAATTCGTCTGAAGGAAAGTGCCCTAAGCACCGCTCCAGCAGGTCTGTTGTGAGAAATAGAGAGTATCCTAAGAGCAAACTATCCGTCAACTATGCACTTGTAGTCAGCAAGATTCCTTCCCAAACCTCATCCGTCCATACCTCCAATTGGAGTTCTGAGATAATTTGGTGAAAGCAACATCAAAACTAAGTTGCGATTCCTTGACTTTGTTTTAGTTATTTCTTGCGACTTCGACCAATCGATGTGTGGCTTTGTCCAGGACAAGAATGACAAATTTGATTGGACAAGACGCAAAGGAAGCACATGGTCTTCTTCTACGGCGCCAGCTGCAGATCATACTGGATATGGAGGTTTTTATAACATATGTTATTTAAATTCATTGCCTTTTCAAAGCCAATCATCAGCTTATCTGTCTCGTTGCACTTTGCAAATCGATTCATCATGGCTACGATAGGTCCACATACTTTTGCTTCTTCTCTTTCCTCAATCCAAAGCACAAATCATGCCATATTTCAAAGATGTTTTTTAAAGCACATTTAAACGCTTCAGGAATTTCCAACAAATTTAGCCAAACCTCGTTGTGTTTTAAACGTTTTCCGTCCATATCTTTTGACAGGATATTACATGTACATAGAAACTTCCTCGCCTCAAAGTTTGGGCGACCATGCAAAACTGAACAGTCCTTTGTTGAGATTCAGTGGAAAGATGTGCATCACATTCTTCTACCATATGTATGGTTCCACAATTGGCAAACTAAATGTCCTCATTAACGGCATCATGACAGTGTTCTGCGCAAGCGGTAATAAAGGCAACAGCTGGTTTGAGGCCAGGATAACTGTATTTCTCACAGGAATATACATGGTAAGAGGTATTTGGTGATTGGTGGTTAGTTCAAATGCTGTTCTATTGCCGTAGGCCTACAATTCTCCAATCTTTCTGGCTTTAATTTTAATGTCATGGAACTGAAAGAAAACTATTAACTTCGAAAATCAGGGCTTATAACCCACCGATAAGGAAAAAATATAGAAAGAACTTCGCATTTCGAATTGAAGTGTGTATGGTACTTTCTCGTGGGAATATTTCATCACAATGGCAGCATGCTTAACGTATCTCGCGATCGTTCTTGTCTTGTCTGAAGTTATCTGAAGTAATAGTCCATGCGAGGTTTCCGTGGAAAGTCATGTTTCACAATTTAGTGCAAAAATATTCATTCCTTCTTTACATCCATCATACATCATTACATCCCACTAGTAAGGGAATCAGTTGTTACATCCTGGCTAAATTACTTTGAATATTGCAGGTCACATTTGAGGGAATAACAGGAAGCAACTTCACTGGTGACATCGCAATTGACGACTTCTCTTTGAGCTTAGGGATTTGCCCGCCAAGTAAGCATTTCTTTGCGACAGTGTGCAACATTTTGGAAAAGCGTTAGGTGTCTAATATACAAGTGAACAGAACAGTTTTCTTTATAACGTTGACCGCCACTCGGGCTTGTTTCTAAGAAACACCACTGCTTACGCCAAAGCCTAAACGAAAAGCAAGCAAAAAATTAAGTATACATAACAATATGAAGCATTAATTATGTGAAGAAAAAAGCCTCTAAAGACATCCCCATTGGAGCAGGGGGGAAGAATTTGAAAGCCACCTAAATGAATTTTGAGGTCATAAATAGCCAACCCACGCAAGGCTAAGTTTAGCTAAATTGAAAGACATCGCAATTAATGAATTCTCTTTGACCACAAGATCACGTCCTCCAAGTGAGAAATTACCAATATAACGTCATCAAAACTGGTGCTGTGATGTTCACTCCGCACATGATTATTTTTTAGTTATTCAAAGTTGTGTCTTTTGTTCTTTACACGGATGCCGATGGGATACCTGTGACATGCAGTAATTCATGAACTAAATTCTTAAATATTCAAATGCAGTTTTCCTCGGTATTTGGTAGCAAAGTTCGCACTTTTTAGGGTGGTTACCACCGGTTTGCAGTAACCAGTACTTGTAGTTTGATTGATCAATACTATCAGACGGTTGATACAATTGCAACATTATGGTAATAAAAAACACCTAATTATTGTTGATCAAGTTATGGTTGTTTTCTCGACATAATTGGTTCCCACAGCAACACCCCGATATTGATGATCTCTATGTGCTATGGCCTTTGTAGTTGACTTTCTATCTTATTTTAACAGGGGGTAACAGCTTGAGCACATCTGTAACATACGAGTCATCACACACCACATCACAAGTTACTGAGACAGTGACATTAGGGACAACCCCAGATATGCAAGAAACCTCCACCGTGAATCCATCTACTTCTAGTGTGCGAGGGAGTTTAAGC
Organism: Pavona decussata; assembly: GCF_977016875.1. Lineage (NCBI taxonomy): Eukaryota > Metazoa > Cnidaria > Anthozoa > Scleractinia > Agariciidae > Pavona > Pavona decussata. Next base: position 786,101 of record NW_028145524.1, read on the forward strand.
AGCGAGGTTGGAACAACTGTCTTAACCTCGAGAAGACAGAGTTCTCAGGCTACTTTTACTCTAGACGTAAAACCATCTCCAACCACTACATCGCACCGTCAAATTGAAACATCTGGCTTCACGTCCCCAAGTTCAGAAAAAAATGTAAAAGCCACTACAAATTTTACGACAATGATGATCACAAGTAAAGCAAGTGGTGAAAATGTAGAAAGTTCGAAAGCCAGTCCTTCTCCCACCAGAGGAACGCACGGGGCCAGCAGCACTATTGTGACCAGTCGCTCCGGTAAGAATGCTGCTTATTGTTGAAGACATCACGGTTCTGGTGTGCCCAACATGACAGAATAGGCCATTGGTTTTAACAGGTCACATGACCTAGTTTAAAATGAAACCATTGATATTTTGGTACCTGAAAGAGCTAAGGGACGAAAGTTCTAAAAGCTTTCATTGGTTTGCAACTATGGGTAATTTTTCATCTGGCCATCTTCCCAAAACGATGAAGATTTTTTAAAATCTGTGCGTCACAGCTTTTGAAGCAAACTTGGAGAGCCAGAATCAAAAACGCTAAAAAAGGAACCCACGACATTTTTTCATACAAGTTTTGATGATCCATTGACAACCATTTACAAAGTTAACAGCCCCCACACAGTAATTGTTCTAAATTGTTGAAATGTCAAACTGCCATAAAATTCCTTCCTTTGATCTTAAGATCACGTTTCAGGTAATATTTTAGTAGAAGTGGTCTTTCAACCGACATCATACTGTAGGGTATAATAGTAGTGTGAATCTGTGTAATAGTTTCGTTATATAATATACGTTGTTTTTTTCTTTTAGCACCGACCACTTTGCCACCAGCAACTACACTGGCACCAGGTATGAAACTCATCATAACTCAAAGTGGTGAAAGTGGCACCACAACAACAGTTTAATCTCTGAGATCGACAACTCCTAGCATATTTTATAGTTCTCTTGCGTTTTTTTCCGTGCTACAGACAGATCGCCCAGGTCGGTATACAATAAAACTTTTATGGTGCTCATAATAAACAGTTTTACTTTTTCTTGTCCACAGCACGCCAGTGCAAGGTACAATGCAGTAATGGGAAGAAATGCAGGAAGTTTGGAAAATTTCTCTGTCTTTGCGAAAGAGGAAGGAAGGGAATAAATTGCCAGGAAGAAGGTATATATTCACGACAAACTTTTGCTGATACCATCTCCAATGAATGAATGAATGAACAAACGAACGAACAACAACGAATGAATATTTTCCGCCGGACTTCTATCAAATCAAGATACATAGATAGTACAATTTGGTTTACATAAAATCCTCAGCCTTAACTGAGTTCAAGTAGCATGATGAGCTTTTGTTTTTGCAGATCCTCTAAAGGAGGTTGTAGATTTTAGCCTTGCAATAAAGAGTGAAGTTTGGAAACCGGAGTATTTGAATATGAACAATCCAACGACAAAGGAGCTTGTTGATCGTATAATAAAAGCTGTAAGTCTTTTCCCTTTAATAAACTAAATTAGCAGATAACACCCAGTGTTTTAGAACCTCTAATTTCGTTAGCCCTGTATATCACGCAGCTAGCTCTATTACTAAATTACTCATGACAGTAGACAACAAATTAAAAACTGTACGATTAAAATTGTCAAATACTTGTGAAATGTTCGTGGTTAGTCTGATGCGGCGTTTCGTCTCGGCCGACTCTTCAGAGATCTTCAAAATTTATAGGCAAACTCGAAGTGGAGACCTAATTGGACTCTGACTCAATATTATTAACAATATAGGACTATTTTAGTATTTTAGAGCTAATTTTGGCAAATCCTGCTTAGGTGTTTGCTCAGTACTCTATTTGGACAGGTTAAGTAATTTCTTTACAACCCATTGATCTCGCAAAAAAAAAAAAAAAAAAAAAAGATAAAGAAAAAGGAAAGAAGAAGAAAAATAAAACAAGTGCCAAAATAATCGGTTTCCCTCGCTTTCATCACCTTATTCGTTAAGACGATATAAACTTGCTTGTTCAGTTCCCTTTCATTAACTACTCTCTCCTTACTAAATAGGTTCTTGCTAATGCACCAATCGACTGAAACCTTTAACATCCCCCTCACCAGGAATACCCCGTGTATTTGACCGTGCACCGTTCTCGGGGAAATCGGAACTTGGGCCACATTAACCTTTGTTCTGGGTTTTAGGACAGAAACTCTAAAACTCTACAACTCCCACAAACCATTAAAATACGCCCTGGGGTTTTATCATAGTTTGTGAGAGTAGTAAAGTTCAACTTAACAGCTACCACAAGGACTAAAAAGGGGCTTTAAAGGAGTTTTGTAGTGTTATTAATATATATGTCTGAAACCCTGAAAAGCTATTGATTGCCATCGAGGAAAGGTATTTGAGAATTTTGTGAGAGGGCCCTAACAGGGTAACTGTTTGAAAAACTCAATATTCAAAAGTTCAAATGCCCTTTTTATTAACACTCCATTTACGATGATTTTAGGTTACGGAAGAAATCGGTATTGGCAAGGTAATCATCAAATCACTAAGGTAGGTTCTTCATTCTATATTGAGCTTATTTATGCCAGTATTATTCAAACACACAAACGTCGTCGAAATTGATATCTGAATCAGTCTAACCGGCCACCAACACTTGTCACGCCACGTGATCCCGTCGCTTTGCGAACGTCGAAAACTCCGCCGCCGACAGCACGTTCTTGGATTTCAATTGGCCAGTGTAAAAGAAGCCATCGAGAGTTGTCAAAAATCAAAGACGTCAAAATTTGTTTCAAACTGACATTCTCAAGTGCCAATGGTTCGGTGCGTAGCACTAGGATAAATTTTTAAAGAAACAACTGAAGTGTGTTTTCTGTGGCTAGATTCACGAAGCCCTCTTAAGTTAAGATGTATCCTAAGAATTGTTTCTTTACAAAAGTCTATTGTTGAACTAACAATAGCGATTTTTATGAAACCACTCAAGACATAACTTAAGGTGGCCGACCACAGTTTGCGCGCGCTTTACAGATTCTGTTAGTGATACTATTAAGCGCGCGCTAGGGTTGTGGTAAGCAAATACTATCGATCCCTCGATTTTATACCAAATGGATCACAAAGGTAAGTTTTGCGCTTAAAATAACACAGTTTCTCGTTTGTAAATCATTCTTCATTTAGCGCCGAACAAAGAAAATGAGTTCACAATGAGCTAAGCCTTTTTGTACGCTTTTCATCTTTGCTGAGAAAACCTAATTAAAAGCCACGCATGCGTATTTGAGCAAAAAATTGCGATTGGTTGTTTTAATGGAAATGAACTGTTTTCTAAGGAACCGCTCGTTAGAATTTCGTGAAATTTGACAAAACAGTAGTGTTTTCTAAAACCGTAACTCGCCTACAAACCGAAAACAAAATCTAACAGAGGGTATCTTCAAAAACCGTTAAAGTGCAAAACCAACATTTACAGGAGATCTGTCTGTTAAAATTACATGAAAGCAGCGTCACTATATCAGTATTTTGTGAGTTTTTCTGGATACAAAAAATGGAAAAAAATCTAATGAGTGCATTTTCTGAAAATTAAGGAAAACCATTATTTGTGGACGGTTAATAGCTTGCTGCGTTGCCATGGCAACGGCACCTTGCTCAACGAGAAGTATCAAAATTTATTCCTTCTTAGTTAATCTTGCACCATGCTAATTTCGGGTACTCAGGAGTTCGTAGTTTTCAAATAATGTCTACTAACACCTGTATACTGGAAAACTGTGTTCGACCACCTTAACTTAGGGGGCCTTAGTGAATCTGAACCTCAAACTGAGTTAAGATGGTATATTGAATATTGTTTCTTAACAAAAGCCTATTGTTCGAATAACAAACAATACTTAGAATACATCTTAACGTAGGAGCACTTTGTGAATAATAATAATAATAATAATAATAATAATAATAATAATAATAATAATAATAGTTAGAATCTGTCCTTCATAAACAGTATTTCAGTCGGGTTTAAAACCTCATTAAGCATATCCGTTCTTTCTATTGAAGATTTTGTCCTAAGAAATTTGGAGCATATAATGTTGATGGTAACAAAGAGTGCTTTTTACTTCCTTATTTTGACTGATTTCCTCGAAGGAAAGGGAGTGTCATAGCTGACGTACAATTGACATTTAATGAAAGTGTTGGAGAAAACGAGGTAGATTTGTTATTGAAGGAGTACACTAAGGATGGACAGTTTGGCCAGTTTAACGTGGATGAAGCAGTGGTACAGTTTACTCCCATACCTGCAAAAATAGGTACGTTTTGCTCATATTTCATGTTCTATATAGTAAGTCCCATGCCTGATTGCATGAGACTCGAGTTAACAATCATTATGATTACTGTCCACTCATGCGAAGCATTTAGTATTGGTACTAACAACTGTAACAGGAGTAATTCCAATGGAATTTCCTGACTTTCGGTTTAAGCCGGTAAGCACCGACTAACACGTTGCCAAGTTCGTTAAACTAATCATGCATCTTTTCATTTAATGCAGATTTGCCATCAAGTCATCCTACAGAACCTGGTAAAATGAACATAGCATCCATATATGGACCAGTCATTGGTGTCCTGCTCTTGGCGGTACTGTTGTTCGGAATTTACAGAGTATTAATCCTGAAGCGGCGCCGAAATGGTAAGTTTGTATAGCCCTACTCTCGGCCTTTGAAGGTATTATTCGTTTATCATACTCAGACATTTTTTAACATCTTAAATTAAACTTGCCTTTCACTCATTCTCGTATCTTTATAAGGCTTTTTACTCAACTAAGATGATCGGGATATTCCTAAAAATTATAAACGAAATAAAGGCTCAAAAGCATAAGTAAGCATTGAGTTGACAATGAACTTGTCAACAGGATTTTCCTTTGAATCTGGTGATAAACTGTAATACAAAGATTTGTATTTTTCTTTCACAGGTCGAAAAAATGAAGAAGACACTAGGTACGGCATCAAATCCTTGTGAAATATTGTATATAGTGATCAGTAAGTTACGGCGATATAAGATTTAAAATTTCTCTACAAAAACTCTATATTGGATGTAAATATCTCTGCAACCACTCAGCTAAAGAATTCTGAGGTACCTATTGGCAAATTAGGCTGGCTTCTAACAGATATTACAATACGAATACGCATTATGAAACTAAGCAAGTTTAACAAAATTACTCTTGGGCAATGCCCACATTATCGCAAATGGTATATCATCCACATTGGGATACCCATAAATACAAAAGCAGAGCTTCCACGAATAACAAGATTATGATACGTAAGTCCAAGAGCAACTCAGGTTTGAGAACATTTCAAGAAGACGCTGGCAGTCTGTGGAATGAGGTTGATCAATGTACAAGGAACAAAGTCTTCAATTCCAAATTTAGGAAAAACATATATAAATTGTTCTTAAACAGGTAAACTCTGTTGAAGCACCCGCGCAAACCTTGCCGAGAATTTATCTGGCAAAAATTTGTTAAAATAATAATTGATTGATCACGTGGGTTGACATGTCCATGGCAATAAGATTTTGAAGCCCGTTTTGTTTTTCGAAATTTGGATCTTTTAAGTTTTTCATGAAAAATCGTCGTTTATTTTCGTAATTTTAACATTTTTACACCAGTTTGATTCTCATTTCTTGGTCCTGATCAATTTTGAAGCAATTTGGACGATTTTCTGGACTTTTTAGTTATCGAAAAATCCAAGATGGCGGCGGTGAAGATGATTGCCACGTGATATGACGTCATCAGTCCACTTCGCGGACATTAAAGGAAATAGTTGCGGGCATACAATATACCTTCCAAGTCTTAATTCTTCCACGCTGAGTAGCTTATTGATAAGCAGCCGAAAAATTTGAAATTGCTCGACACTCAAAATGCTTGGGTAAAACGTGAAAGTATGGACACTTTACTCATTTTTCTGTTTTGCCATAGACGTAACGCAAAAGAAGCTTGCGGAGATTCTTGCCAAGTAAGTACTGCAACGACCATCCAGTAGAATCCAAATCTTTCAGTCTAACTTTCTCTAAAATAACTTAAAGGCTTTCACCCGCAGTGCAAATATTTGTTTCATGTATTCATATTCATTCATTCCAAACTTATAGATAGTGAAAAAGATAAAAATCAAAAGGCTCGGGTGAGCAAACTCGTGAATACAGAAGTGTAAAAATGTGTTAGCAGCACTGCACATGCGCGCAAGTTTACAGCCCACTCGTTTACAATGAGTGAGTGACTTTTCCCCCACATTGCGAAAACTTGTTCATTGCGCATGCGCGCATTCACGAGCTTATAAACGGAATACGAAAGTGAAAATAAAACGCTTGGAGAGTCTGAATTCCCGTGAGTGTTTTTTTTTTCGCGTTTAGAACTTCGTTATTTCGCTATTGGTACAAATTGGAGCTGGCAAAGGCTTGATCTGACCAATATTTAAATGCAAAAATAATTACCTCAAATAATAAGCCCTATTCCACCCTCTCCCCCCCTCCTGAAAATAAGCCTCAAATTCACTAGCCTCCGTAGCAATCGTTTCATTTGCTAGGGGAGTGGGAGAAGCGGTTTAGAAGCGATTGCAGTTGATCCCAGGAACTACCTTAGACCAACAAAGCGCAGAATCAGGCTCTCTCAGATAGTTTCATTCCGTTATCGATAACCTCTACCTCCAACCATCTCTCTTTCCACCCAAGAACACAATGGAACAAACTACCCACTCCTGCCTGTTCTTCTGCCCTGGATAACTTCAAACGATTAATATCCTCCGTGTACCACGAACTTACTTAAATACTTGTATCAACCCTCCCCTCCCACCAGCCCCCCCCCCCCCCCCCCCCCATCGCAACCAATAAACTTCAAGTATGAGGGCCAGGTTGTATTGGAAAATAAAAATAGATAGATAGCTTCCTGGGAGAAGGATAAAAAATGTGAAGGGGGGTGGGGGGGGGGGGGATTGGAAGTACATTAAGAAAGGAAACGCCTGCAACTGAGCCCGCATAAACCCTAGGAAATACATTCGAAATTTTACCGGGTAAAACCTGCTCACCTTCCGTATCCCTTTCCACAGGTTGAAATTCAAATGACCAGTTGGTTTAACAACATCGGCTATGAAGACCCTTTATCAACTACACTGAATCCCCCGTAAGAGAAGAAGGAATCGCGGGCGATGGATCATCGGATTTCTTAGAGTTAGATGAGTGTTAAATCATAAAATACGCTGTTTTTCGAAGTAAAAGTTTCAACATTGTTTTTTTAATTAACGTTGTTCCTTATTCGGGTTGCTTTTATCATTGTGAGGTGTAGCATTGCTATTTTAATTAAAATTACTCCAGCTAGGATATTGCGGTTGAAATAATAATGGGTTGTGTGTTAGCGCGTGCATTTTGCTTTGCATTTTATTGAGAGGACTGAGATTAATTGCGTAGTGTAAGTTATGTTTAAAACACGAGCAGCAGTGTTTTTATCGGGATTTAAAACCACGAGGCGCAGCTGAGTGGTTTCAGACCTGATAAAACACGTGCTGCGAGTTTCTTGAACGGCCTAAAAACATTTCTGGAAAAGTGTGTGTCAAGAGAGTTCATAACAATGATGCTTTGGTGAACGTTGGAAATAAGTATGCGAGAAAAACATTAAACACCGCATACTAATAAGGAGGAGGTTTTATCGGGTTTTAAAACCACTGCACGTGATGTTTTATCGACCATTTGATAGGTCAATGGGCTTATGAATTATTTTGAAGTCACTGACGAGTAACACTTAGCCTTGTTTGCCAGGCTTCCCACTGACTGTCTCGGTTAAATAAATTTTAGAACTTGTTGCACCTCTCAATGTAATAGTTTTTCGTAGACTTAATGTTCGTTCTGTTGATTAAAACGTTATTTTCTCCTGACCAGTGCGAATTCAGTGTGAAGCAAAAATCCAATGTTGAACTGTTTCCTCAGACACATACCACGAATTAAACTGATATGGTCTTATTGGTCAGTTTTCAGAAATAACGATGGGTTGCTTACATTCGGTCAACTCCTTTGTCAGACCTTCAGTTAACCTCTCACCATAAATTGCCTAGAAATAACCGTTCAGTTACCCGTTTTTGATTAAGTTTTTGGTGTAATTGCACCGCGTTTCAAACCAATTTGTACCAGTTGATTTGTCCCCTTAATTACTCTTAATTACTTTTACCTTCTGTTAATTAGATAACTAACTAGTGTGAAGACTTTTAATGTAAAGTTGATTGTTGAACTGAAACAACAATTGTACCAGATCTGTTGTACCAGCGCCGCACAGTATTTTGTTTTAAATTAAGGTTTCCATCTAGCTTGTAAGTACGTTCCACTATCTATGGAAATAGGCGTAGGCTTATAAGAGTTTAGAGAATGTTGGTCTAAACACGGATTAAGTTTAAATACCTGATACATAACGCATGAAGCAATTCCCTGACATCCATATTGCGAAGAAATAAAACGGTTCATTCTTCGGCCGTGTGCGAGCTACACTAAAACTTGTATTAAGCGGCACCTTATCAAGAGGTCACCCCCTATTTAGAACGGTACCTTCTAATACAGAAGTAGTTTTGCACTGTTTATGACATGTCACTGGAATCCAGAAAGAAAATTGGGGGCAGCAGGGCATTTTTTAGAGATAATTAAGCAACAATTATTCTAAAAAGCGGTAAAATACAAAGCAACGTATGACGTTTTCCACCAAATTGAAACTTTATTATCTCTGAAAAATGCATGGTTATCCCCAATTTTCTTTTCGGATATGAAGTGCACTTGCTAATTTCTGCTTTCTCCGCGTTGTTTTAAGCCGCACAGACTGACTATCCCTGTATTAGTAGCTACCACCCAAAAAAAACCCCGAGTATCTCGAGATGCGCAGAACGTAAGCGCAGTAACAAAAGTAGGCACCGTCCTAAATACTTCCTTTAGTTACTGTAATTCTGACCTCTATGAAACGGTCACCTTTTTTAAGTCCCAACGAGCTGTTTCGGATTGTCTTGACCTGTTCTGAACAGTAAGTTTATAAAAGGAAATCACTAAAATATGGCACCAAATAGCGTGCTAGGCAATTGAATTTCTAATGCCCTGCATTACTGAATGTACGATCATCGCGTTAATGTTTTGTGTTTCAAGAGAGGATGTCCGTTTCTATACCATGTTCTTCTTTGTCATATTCTATCGCTGCACTTTCTTAACCAAGTAAGTGATTTTGTGAGCACTTTGATGCATAAACTGTACACTAGGTTATCAGAAGTTATATAGAATGACATTTTTATTGTTTTTGGCGTGTATTCTGCGCAACCTGTATTAAGCGGTCACTTAGCCATTTCCCGAGGGTGACCGTTTACTACAGGTTCGACTGTAAACTTCAGTTTCTAAATAAATACAAGTGTGATTGATGTCAGTAATGCTTTCATCGAATGTATTTTCTCTTATAGAATGTGTTACAAGAAAGGGTATTTTGTCGTGCACTTGTTGCTGCAGCCAGATTGGGAAATGTACGAAGTTGAACATATGCATTTTGAAATCGTCACAGCGCATGCGTAGTTAGTGCCAGTCAACAACCGCGCTTCCATTCTCGTCCCCAGAGCCGCACGTACCCGGAAAGGAAACATTCCTAAACCTCGGAGGAAAGGAAGTAGAATTCCAATTTTTTTTAAAGATAACCCAGCTCTCTTGATAAACTGACTCAAGCAATTAGGGGTTGTTTATAAAACAAAAATACTACTGAATATGTATAAATTACGTGTTTACGAAATCATAACCTTTATAATGCAAATTTCAAGTGATCAACGCGGCACGTTTTTCATCTTGGCAAGCGGCAACCTTTACCACCGTTTCAGGTATCCAAAGGTGTTTGAACGCCGTTTGAACCGTGTTAGGCTTTTTTCTGTTCTGGTCACACGATTGTCCCTCTTGAATGAATCGGTCTTAAGTACACTTCAATTTTTGTTACCACAGAAACAAGCGAAGCATCGAAAGTAAAGAGCCCCCATAGTAGCGATACGAAGAGGCTTAACAAATACAATTCAAAAATGTTATGTTTTTGAACGCATGCCCCTTGCTATCTGAAAGCGTTTTTTTTTCACCGTGTTTGCACGGTCTAAAGTCCTTATGATCTCGAAGCCCTTGTTCGCTGAGAACGTGCGAGCGCATATGTTGCCAGTAGTGTTTGTTACGCTAATGGATGGCATTTCGCTTTCAAATCACCGCTTATTGTATTTATAAAATTGCCTCAGAGAAAACTCTGTTTACATGGAGCTCTAGACAATGTGAAGTGCAATCAACCATTAATGAGATAATAAGTTCTTAGAGTGCTCAGCAAGTGAAAGAGAACTGAAAGGTGTACGTCAACACAATTTTTCTTTTCTTTATCGAGTTCAAAGGTAGATTTTCTGAACTTCCACTGGGAAACTAGTGAAAAACGCGTAACATCACTAACAAAACACATACTACTCGATACCTCTCATTGGAATGGTTATTATTTTCGGTCGTGTAGAACAGCACTCCACGATTCGGCGATTGACTTCCGGAGGAGAAAAGTTTAAACAGGAAACATGCTTCGCAAGTTAGTCTTCCGTTGTTTGGGCTTCAGGAAAATCAGAAAGCTTAAGACTTCCTGTGTTAGCGAGAAACTTTCCAAAGCGTCAAAAGACGAGGAAAACGGCAATTGGAACAAATTGTACCCGAGGTTTATTACACCCCTGAAGCTGATTTAATGCAGCTCAATGTTGAAGTAAATGGGCAAGGATATGAACCGTATGATTTATTAAAATGCATTAACTAACTCTGTAAAGCACGTTCTCACACAAAGTTATTCTTTGCATTGCTAATTTCGTTAGTTATCGTTTGAGTAATTTATTTTTACTAGAGTTCGAATTCGAAGTATAAAAGGATGTCTTTTTTATCGCTTTGATGGGAGGAAAAAACAAATTAATACCGGAAATGACGTCTTCAGTTCATATGCTCAGCCCCATTTAATAACTTAAGGTAACTTTTTATTAAAACAAGGCGGACAAAACTAATGAATAAATCATCATATTGCCTTCCGCCAAATATTTTCAAAATATAAAATTTTGACCGTTCATTTTGTGATATTCAGAGTCATTCATCATTCATGTATCTTTTACGCAGTTGGTATCTTCAACAATTATAATTGTAATTTCTTCAATAATTATAATTTTCGAAATTAACGACTTTCTGGATGAAAAGAATACAGACAAACCCATGAGTAAATGAGCTACTTATATCACACATGCTGAATGTCAGAAATAATATGATTTTCCTGATTACACTATGTTAAGATTGAATTTTCATCTTCCAGTGAGTTATTGGAATGAAGTTAATTGTCCTAAAGTAACAATACAACTCGACAACCTGAATGCGGAAAACTGAATTGATCACAAACAAGTGTGCCCCCCCCCCCCCCCCTTCCCGACTTTAAAATTGGGGGAATGGTGTCTGTGTCGCTTTGATCTAAACGGAGTAGAAGTGTTGTTTCGTCAAAATTGAAATAGTTCTTCCAGCCAGGCTAATATATGGTATTAATTGGCCGGCCTGAAAAACGTAAAAAAATTTGAAAGTTAGGGCTGAAGTTAAGTTCGTTGACCTTTTGAATCTTGGACGGTACACCCAGGTTCTTTCCACATTGCCAGAGATAGCCCCCCCTCCCCCCCCCCCGCCCCTGGGATTTTCAAAGCCTTTCTTAGAAAGAGCAGCGAACTAACAAGTTCTGTATGGACGGCTGAAGGATAACGCTGATAAACCTTCTAAGCAGTTACGTTGATGGGGTGGTAGTAAAGGACTTGAGAAATTGCTTTTAAACAGAGTTAAGGGAAACCCTGTGTTTCACTGGCCACTTTTGAGGATAAAGGTACATGTTACGTCAGAGAGAAGATACCAACCAAACCTTTAAATCCCTAATCAAGAGCTGAAAAATAAGGAAGACTTGTAGGCGCATGAGCCAGTTTTGTCAGTTCAACACTGAAGAACGTCGAATTCCTGCAGTAGATGCGCACAAGGCGTGAACATTTTTATAATTCCTCGTGCTGTTTACAATGAAGGGACCCTGCTTTGCCCCAGTGAGTGCTCATTGTAATTGCATCAGAAACACAATTATAGGCCTGAAACACTGATTGGGCACTTGTACCATAAGACACTCTGCCAATCAAAATCCTGTTATTCATTATTTTGTTGAACGAGAAAACACATAGCATTCATTTGCTACAACACGGAAAATAATGTTATTTTTCCGTTTGTGTGCATTTTGTAGTCTCTGAAGAAGACTTTTTGGAACTCATCGAGAAAAGTAACGGTAGGTACGTGGCGGAGGAACCCTATATGAAAGCTTCAAGACACTATGCAAGGTAAGAGATGTGTTCTTTCGCGTAAGACGGAACGCCTGGCGTTTTTTCTCTTCGTGAAAGGCGGAGTGTTGTCCGTTTTGTGTAGTGTATTATTTAATATTCCGTTTTCAACAAAGCGACAGCAAACAGTGTTAATAGTACCATTTGTACGCATTTGCCCGAGAAAGTGGTCTGGCAAATATACGACATATATAAGCTCGTCTATACAATGAAAGCGATTACTTTAATTGTTGAAGTCTTCGAACCAACATTTAGTCTTATCGCACTTGAAGATGTTGTGTATCGGTAGGAAGTTAAGAAAATGCTAAGAAAGTATACAAATAACGGGAAATATCTCGAGTTTTTTCTTGGTTTTAATTAACAAGAATTCGATGAGCGCGCGTTGGATATGAGCCAACGAGGCCCGTAGAGCCAAGTTGGCTATAATCATCTCATATCCAACAAGTGCTAGTGGAATCATTGTTTTATTAAAAACAATCAACACATATCGCTAAATCTTCCTGATTTCCCTTTGCAAGAACAACCAGAAGACAATTAAATGGTCGCTATCTCTCGGGTATGGTATAATGACTCATATACCATGACCGCTAAGCCAATCAAATCCCTGGTATTGCATTTTACAATGATCCAATTTTTAAAAATTCTATATATTTACAGGTAAACAGGAGTGTATGCTGTTTTCTCTAATCACCCATGTTTTTATTTGCCTCCTCTTTGGACCCGTCAAAGGTTCCTCTTTAATGGCAGGTATGTCAACTATTTTGTAATCACTTTTCCCTTGGAATAAGTACTTAAGTTTTGCGGAATTCGACAATGCTAAGTAGTGCCACGTTTCAATTTGACGGTGTGATACTGCAGAGGAGAAATGAAACTGACATGTATATATATATGCGATTGAACCCATACATCCCCTTCATTGCTGGTTTTCATGAAATTTGTCGAGACATATCCTTGTTCCGAGGAGGCTTGTAATAGAAACGCTGTCAGTGAATCCTATTTTGTCAGAAAATGACTTGAAAAACAATCATCTTGCACTATATTGTATTGCCACTTCGGACTTAAGAATAAAACTGCTCTGTTTTCTCAGCTTTCCAACAAACGAATCAAAACGCTCAAATAAAATATTCAACATGGCGTAGTTCCCTGTAAATCAGAGTCTCCTGTAGATCAGTGGTGGAGCACCTGAACAGTAATCGGAACGTCATAGGTTCTGCAACTTCTGTTGGGAAAATTTTAGATTTCGTTTTTATCTGTGTGCATGTTCACTAACTGAAAAAAATACCTGTTTTTATCACTGTCTGAATAACACATCATTAGAGAGGTTAAGCATCGCGTTTACGGCAAACGGCAAACGGCAGAAATGACCACGTGACCATGTTTATCCTTCATTTGCCGCTCGCTGTTTTCAGTTTGTCAGAAAAATTGAGTGTTTTTGCGTTAGAATTAAAGGCCAGAATTATCTTGTACTATTTTCATCTACGTACTCATATTTTCAAGAAATCTCACGTTTGCCGTTTGCCGTAAACGTGGTACTTAATCTCTCTACTATCAATATTCACTGAAACGTCAAGTCCTGTAGTATCGTAGGTCGAGTCTTATTAAAATTGTTACCTGACCCAGCTAGAATGGTGTTACTAGAGAACGTTTTGATGAAAACCTTTTTATAAAAGTGTACTTTGTTGGTATGCAGCGCTGGTCAGTAGCTAGCTCCACCAACCCTCCAAACGCGATTTCCTTGGCTTCTCTTATCTTTACACAGCAAAGTTGCGGCCATCAATATATTTTTTATTTATCTTTTCAAAAAGAACTTTAGTTAGATTTCCGGGAAACGTGATGGCTAACGTCTCTCTCAGCTACCGTTGTTTTGACTCATCGAATTTTTAAGTGACGCATTTGATTGCTTGTTCTGTTCTAACTTTACTTTTAGTAACTACGTGCGATTTCGACGAATCCATGTGCGGCTTTGTGCAGGACCAGAATGATGTGTTTGACTGGAGGCGACAGAAGGGAAGCACAGTGTCTGTTAATACAGGACCGTCAGCTGATCACACGGGAACTGGAGGTTGTTTTACTAAACTCATGACTTAAAATAAATGACCATATACAGCCAGTCAAGAAAAAAAGTTACTTAACAAAACGAGAAAAACAAAGACAAAAGTTTCCATAAAATTGAAAAATAATCCATCTAAATCCTACGAGGATTGCAGGGCGAGTACAACATACGTACTAAACTAAACAATTGTAAGAGCATCCTTGTAGTTCAGTGGTTATTATATAACATTGCAGCTTCACACTTACATCATTCTCTCTCGTTATATCAAGCTTCCCTGTAACTTTTCCAATGCTTTTCTTACTGAACATAGATCTACCTTGCTCCAAGTTTGTCAGAAACACATTGTGTGTACTATTTCATTGAACATAATTACAATAAATAGAGCAGTCTTCAATATTAATTGTGTCGAAAGTAATTTCCCGTTTGCTTTGGTTTTGCATTACTACGCTCTGTGATTGGCTAACCAAACTCTCGCCACTTTCTCAATCAATGGGAATCAAAACCAAAACCAATCGTGTTTCGCCAGTTACATCTATTTGCTTCGAATTCTGATTGGCTCGTTGTGTTGTTTACATCTGTTGCGATTGGCCAGAGTAATAACTTTGGTTTTGATTTTACGACACTCAATTGGAAACCACTCTAAAACGAGCGAGTAATTATCCAACATTGAAAACCCAGTAGCTGGTGAGAGAATACATTAACAAGGATATAACGACATTATATTGCAGCATGGTACCTTTCCTATCTATCGTTGTTTTTTTAATGGTAAGAAACAAGCTCAAAATCTAGAAAGGATTTTTGCGGGAATACTAATTCTATAATAGTTATCTGGTATTTCTGTTATTCTTGTTTATTGCTAATTTATGATCCATTTGCTGCCTACTTTTGAGTGTTAGTTTTATTAATTTCGTTAGATAGATACCTTGGTCTCTTGCATTCTGTGTAATTTGCGGGTAATTTATAAAACATTGCCGTTTTTGTTGTTTGAAATAGGTTACCTTTTTAAATATTGTCAAGGCCATTAAGGCTTGTAACCGCCATTGTACGTTGACTTTCAAGTACTGGTACATTGATGTCTACCCTTATCTTTTCACAGGATACTACATGTACATAGAAACATCGAGTCCTAGGGTGTTGGGTGACAATGCAAAACTGAACAGTCCTTTGTTGATATTCGGTGGAAACATGTGCCTTAGATTCTTCTACCACATGTATGGTTCCACAATTGGCAGACTGAATGTTACCATTAATGGACAGACAGTGTTCTCCGCAAGTGGAAATAAAGGCAATAGATGGCTTGAAGCCAGAATAAATTCATCTTTCTCGGGAAACTACACGGTAAGAGATATTTTCATGGCCAGCCTTGTTGTAATGCAATCGAATCTTTCCCTTTATGTCGCCATAGTGTTAACAAAAGAGGTAACAGTTCATAACGAAAGATTTTCGCAAAGGATTCGTGCGTCCTATCGATCGGTGTTAATTGGGTGATCGTAAGCGATAGAAAACGTTTAAAAAAAGTATTCGGGAGAAGAGAAACAGGGCGATAACAACGCACCTCGCGATGGTTCATGACTTATCTCATCGCATATTTCTGAAGAAATATTTGACGTGACTGAGGTTTCTGTCGAAATTCATCTCAAATAGTTTATTGTGAAGTATTGTTTCCCTTCTTACATCCATCGTACATCGCATTTGATCACGAGTAAAAGCATAAATTGTTACATTCTGGCTAAATTTCTTGACTATCGCAGGTGACATTTGAGGGAATAAGAGGGAGCAGTTTCACTGGTGACATCGCAATTGACGACTTCTCTTTGACGTCAGGGACTTGCCTTCCACGTAAGCATTTCACAGTCATAGTGTGGAAATTTTTGTAAAAGCAAAGGCTTTCCAAGAGAAGAAGTCTACTTTTCAGTTGGACAGAGCAACTTTTTGTCTGCCGTCTACTTCCTTTGTGTTTCTAACAGCCCAAAGTCTAAATAAAATTATCGAAAAAAATAGAAATAGATAAACAACCTTAAGAAGGCTTTCCATTTATCGACGTGGAAAGCCGGCGGTTAGTTTGTTCAACGGACGGGCCATTTTTGACGTCCAGCTCATCAAATTCCTTGAAATGTCATATTCTGAAAACGTTATACGCTATTTAGAAGGAACCCGAAGGACCGTCGTTCTGCTCACTTAGGGCATTTTCCATTTACCAAAAGTAACGACCAAAGCGGTTACATTCAGTGTAAACGGAGGGCGTATTTTTGAACGACTGGTTCTACAAATTTTTCAAAATAGCACATTCTGAGGACAGAGACTGTGCCATTTTGAAGGTTATCACAGGACTGCTATATACCCGGCAGTCCTTCAGACGGATTGGTGAATTCGTCAAATTTAAGGTAGGCGCCCTAAGTACCAGTCCCGCTAGTCTGCTGTGAGAATGGAAAGCATCCTTAGACCACAACTAGCAACTATAAAGTTGAAGTCTGCAACATTTCTTCGAAAACCTGATCTGCATATAACTCCAACTGGAGTTCAGAAGTAATTTATTGCTAACAGCATTAAACCAAAGTTGAAATTACTTGACTCTTTTCCTTTTGTGTTAGCTATTTTCTGCGACTTCGACAAATCGATGTGTGGCTTTGTCCAGGACAAGAATGACACATTTGATTGGACAAGACGCAAAGGAAGCACATCTTCTTCTTCTGCAGGGCCGAGTGCTGATCATACTGGAAATGGAGGTTGTTATAACATATATTATTTCAATAACTACTTTCAAACTCATCTGTCTCATTGTACTTTGCAAGTCACTCCATTGTGGTTACACTTACTTTTGGTCCACTTCTATTTTTAATCCAAAGCACAATAAAGTTTCATGTCCCCTTTTAAATTTAGAGGCGCATTTAATTCCTTCAGGAGTTCCTTACAAGTCCTTCAAATATTCTCATTGACGTTGAGTATTAGACGTTTCCCATCCAAAGTTTTTGACGGGTTATTTCATTTGAGGACATATTCAGCGTACGATTTCATTCAACTTAATTACAATAAATAAAACGAGTGATTTATTATCCGACATCGAAAACGCAGTAACTGCTCAGAAAATACCTTGATAAACAAATACGCATATTGTAGTAGTACACCATGTTTGCTTTATAATGGTATGAAAAAAAACACAAAATCATTATGGAAATGGGGTAACTTTCTAAATATGTGATAAAGTTAAATCTCATATCTCTCGGCTTATCTTAAAAACTACAGGGATTGATTACACGTTTCGTAACACTTATGCGCTGACTCCAAGTACAGGTACATCGATGCTACCCTTATCTTTTCACAGGATACTACATGTACATAGAAACTTCAAGTCCTAGAGTGCTGGGCGACACTGCAAAACTGAACAGTCCTTTGCTGACATTCAGCGGAAACATGTGTCTTAAATTCTTCTACCATATGTATGGTTTAACAACGGGCAGACTGAATGTTACCATTAATGGCACTAAAACAGTGTTCTCCGCAAGTGGCAATAAAGGGAATATATGGCTTGAAGCCAGAATGAATACATCTTACTCGGGAAACTACATGGTAAGAGATATTTTCATGGCCAGCTTTGTTGTTGCGCTATCGAACCTTTTACTTTATGTAGCTGTAGCTTAATACAAAAGGTAACAGCCCATAACAATTCCTCTTGTACTGAAAGCAAAAAAAATTTATAACGGACCAATGAAAAAAAGAGGTTCTACAAAGGCAGTGACTTACTTACTGCCATTGCGCCAAGCAGTGTGCGAGCGATGGGTGCGATTACATGGAACCACTATCGGGCCGACGACAAATTATCACAAAGTATTAATTCGTGCGTTCTGTCTATTGGTGTGGTCTGGTTGATGGCAAGCAAATAGCGAACGTTCAAAGTCTTCGGGGCCAGGGAAACAGACTGATAGCTTCAGACTGCTGTATAGTGGTACTTTCTCATGAGACAATGTTACCAAAAATGGTAGCATGCTTAACATACATTGCGATGGTTCATGGCTTATCGCAAGTTTTGAAGTTATCTGAAGAAATATTTCATGTGAGGTTTCTGTCCGGCGAAAGTGATATTACATAGTTTACTGTGTAATATCACTACTTGCATCCATCATACATCATTACCTCCCACTAGTAAGGGAGTAACTTGTTACGTTCTGGCTACATTTCTTTGACTATTGCAGGTCACATTTGAGGGAATAACAGGAAGCAGCTTCACTGGCAACATTGCAATTGACGACTTCTCTTTGAGCTCAGGGATTTGCCATCCACGTAAGCATTTCCCAGTGATAATGTAGAAAACTTTGTAAAAACAGAAAGTTTTCATAAGCAGTTTCTGCTTTTTAATTGAACAGAACAGTAGGTTTTTCAGTCGGCTTGTTTCTTAAAAAAAAAATTAAAAATTACCAAAAAAAAAAAAAAAAAAGATCTGGCCGATCTAAACCACCGGCGTTTATTTTGTTAATCTGACGGGCCATTTTTGACGCCCAGCTCTTCAAATTCTTTGTAATTTCATATCTTTTGGAAGTAATCGAAAGGCCGTCATTTTCCTTCCCTTAGGGCATTTCCCCTGATATGCCATAACTGACCGGCCAAATTTGGAAGTTTAAATAGAAGGCGAAGTTTTGAAGAGCTGGCTGTAACACTGTTTAGCCTGAGGAAGTAACATGTGCCATTTTGAAGGAAATCGGAGGACGTTCATATAACCTGAAGTCCTTCAGCCGGATTGGTGAATTCGTCACTAAGAAAGTGCCCGAAGCCCCGGTCTACGCTGGTCCAATCTGAGAGTATGAAAATACCCTTAAGACCAAATAGACTGCAACTATACAGTTGTAGTCTGCAACATTTCTTCAAAAATCTGATCTGTTAATAGCTCCAACCGTAGTTCAGATAACAGCATTTAAAGTGAGTTGCAACTCGTTTCCTTTTTTTCCTTTTGTGTTAGTTATTTCTTGCGATTTCGACGAATCGATGTGTGGCTTTGTCCAGGACAAGAATGACAAATTTGATTGGACAAGACGCCAAGGAAGCACACCGTCTTCTTATACGGGGCCGAGTGGAGATAATACTGGAAATGGAGGTTGTTATGACATATAATTTAAATTCATTAGTAGTTCAAAGCCAGTCGTCAACTCGTCTGTCTCATGGCACTTTGCAAGTCGATTCGTCAAAGCTACAGTATTTCCACTTACTTTCACTTCTTTTATATCCCTAATCCAAAGCACACTCAGTCATGTCTCCTTTTAAAAAAAATACTTTAGAACCGCATTCAAACCCTTCAGGAATTCTTTACAAGTTTTGAAAATCTTCTCATTGACATTGACTTTTAAATCTTTTCCATTCATATCTTTTGACAGGATATTACATGTACATAGAAACTTCCTCGCCTAGAGTTTCGGGCGACAAAGCAAAATTGAACAGTCCTTTGTTGAGATTCAGCGGGAACATGTGCCTCACATTCTTCTACCATATGTATGGTTCCACAATTGGGCAACTTAATATCGTCATTAACGGCACCAAGACAGTGTTCAGCGCAAGCGGTAATAAAGGCAATAGCTGGTTTGAGGCCAGGATAACTGTATCTCTCACAGGAATATACATGGTAAGAGGTATTTGGTGATAAGTGGTTATTTCAAATGCCGTTCTATTGTCATAGGCTTAAAATTCTTCAATCGTTATGACTTTAATTTCAATGACATGGAACTGAACGAACTTGCTATTGACTACGAATATTACGGCTTATAACCCACCGATTAATTTCTGCGCACTCTCATTGAACGAAACATTCCACACGATAGAATATCCGACGACGGTTATCAAACGATATTTGTTATTCGTCACCCCATTTTCTCGACAGGACAAAAAACAATAGAAAGAACTTCGCATTTTAGGTGTAATTGTAGTGTACTAGTGCACTATGGAGTGCGTTCAATGATCTCGATCCCAGGCTCTCTCTCCTTTGCCAACTTGGTGATGATGTCATCCGCCCCTGCAAAATCTGTGGGGGAAGCCAGATGCGCGTTCCAAAATTCATTCAGTCATTGTCCCATAGAATCTCGACGTGCGTTTTTCCACGTCTAACACAATGATAAATCGAGGGAGTCGTTCGGCTTGGATTTGTTTGCCGGGAATCATGCCTTGACCATTACTGGCTGTCGTACATTATTCAACAGTAACCGGAGGGTTAAACAAATAAATAAGCCCCTGTCTGGATTCCTGATTTATCGGATGAAAATGCCTCCAGTGGCTAGATCGTCGTCGAAATTTCACACTTGCCTCCGAAGCTTCGCTTTCGATGTACCACCCCCCTCCAAAGGTTAATTTACTAAAATTTCATTGACTTTTCAAGCCTTATATTGACAGTATTGAGTAGCCGGTTGGGTGAGGAAATCTGATTTACTTATTTTCACTTGAATTGACCTTCTGTGGTTTCTTTGATGTGATACCAAGATGGCAGACTCAATGAATCAAACGTTCCCATTAGCTTATGGAGAAAATAAACAGGAATATATAAATGTCAAGTGTGTTTAGTTTAGTAATTATTTTACGCTAGTTAATCTCTTTGAACTATTACAGATAACATTTGAGGGAATAAGAGGAATCAGCAGCACTGGAGACATCGCAATTGACGACTTCTCTTTGATCGCAGGATCATGTCCTGGCAGTAATGGTAATTCCCAATAACAGTGCGTGATTAAAACTGGTACCTAAACTATCGTCATTTCTAATGACATAACATATTTCTAAACATTTTTAAATGAACATAAAAAGTTTTTATGTATTATGTTCCTTACGTTAATTAGTATGGCAGGCTGATAGGCAGACGAGAAACCAAAGACACGCTGATTACCTAGCTAACCTTGAAGAGCCTGCCGAACATAGGTAGTTTTTTATGCGTTTTGGAGAAGAGAAGCGATCGTGAGGAGATAAAACACCGGCAAGCATGTCATTGTTTCAGCTTTCGGGCGTCCATACGAACACGGCTCTCCAAATGACTACTTGATATCCTGATAGTGCAAGACAAAATCATGCCTACGTGCTGGGTAGCTGAAAGTATTCGAAAAGCGAAACCGGTGCCACATTTGAAAGAAAAACGCCTGTGAGTAGCCCGTTTTTGGAACTAGGAGGAAGGACCTGAAAGAGACTTAAATGACCTTTGAGACCACAAAAAGTCAACGCGGTCAAATTATATAAGAAGCTACACTTGATAGACAGAAATAGAAATATGACAAACATGAGGTAGTATTCGTACGGATTTCCAACCCCATTCTAAATGTGAATTTGCAGTCATCGTCTTTATATTGACCTATTTTCGCTGCTGAAATTACCAGCTCATTCAGTTCAACACGTTCTTCGGAAATGACGTCTAGTGCGCCATCAAGATCGTGTGGAAAGCGCCAGCTATCGCGTCGAAAACAGATGGAAGAGCTGGCTAGTAAGGCTTTGTCCAAATACAACTGACAACAATCCTAGCACATCTTTCCTTTGCTGCAAAGAATCGATACATTTACTCTGCCCTTCGATCAATTGTGGAACGTTTGGAAACAAAGGAAGGACGTTGCGAATAGCTTGCTCTACCAAACTAGCTGACATGATTTTCTGTCACGACGTCATGATCACATGGCTGGTACATGCCGCCAATTGGCTATCCGCGTTCACATAATTGTGAACGCGTGAATGGTGGGCGCGAAGGTTTAATTTATATTTTCCGCGCTCCGCGCTTACTTCTTGAAAATGTTTTATTTCTGAAAGAAACTCTATACAGTCTTATCCTTGCGAATGTACACTAGCAGGAAGATATGCGAACCAGGAAGTCCATTTTATTGAAATGTAATTGTGGCCAACCAATTTGATATTTGATCGTTCCCCCATCTTACTGTTTTTATCTTGTTGGTATTTTTCGTAGTTGTCTATTTGTTCCTGCGATACAATTCTTTCAGTTTTATTTTTTAGGAGAGGGGACCACTGTAATTAACCTTAACTATACTCTTTCCCCAACCTTTTTTCCACTTTTTGTTTGTAACTTGTTTTTCCATGGCAAAGCTAAATGGATAAATAAATCCAGCTTAAAAACTTAGGCGTAGTGATATGATTGTTTTTTCTTTTTAGTGACATGCAATTTCGACACATCAATGTGCGGCTTTGTTCAGGACAAGAATGACAAATTTGATTGGATAAGACGTAACGGAAGCACACCTTCTTATAACACGGGACCCTCTGCTGATCATACTGGTTCATTCTTTGGTTTACCAAGTAAGTGGCGCCTTGTGTATGCACTTCAATTCCTTTTGTTCATAACAACTGGATAAATATAATAATTGACACGACGTTTACGACACATTTGTCAGAATGTGGCTTTAAAAAAGTACGACAAAGCAAGATGTTTGGAAAACGTTTTTACTCCCTCTTTCTTCGAGCAAGAGCAAAATCATTTTCATTTCCATCATTATGTCCGATATTACGTCTTTTAACTGTTGCTTTTAAACCAATATTTGGAGGTCGGTAAACCTAGCGGGATTCACCAAACCAAATCTTGTCAAACTTCTTTATCCATAACGCCTCTGTTGTTCAAAGAGCGGATCATTTTATCTAGCGAATAAGTCGCTATCCAGGGGATAAAACATATTGGTTGGAGTACATTTTATCCCCTGGATAGAGTTATCCGCTCTTTGAACAACCGGGTCCAGATCCATAACTTTGACAAGAATATTACATGTGAATTGGACCGAACAGTCCCCGATTCACAACAGAAGTAAACTTAGCCAGTCCTTAGTAAAATAAGATAAGATGAGATGACCTATGTCCACAGGACATTTAAATGGGTAAAATGTACCAGTAACTAAATCGTTACATTTGTCTTCTTGACAAATAGCAGTTCCTTATGTCATACGTCTACCGGAAAAAATGCTGTTTGTTGTCCTTATCTTTTGACAGGATATTACATGTACATAGAAACATCCAGTCCTCGTTTGCCATTCGACAATGCAAAACTGAACAGTCCTCTGTTGCAGTTCAGTGGGGATATGTGCCTTAAGTTCTTCTACCATATGTACGGTTCAACCATTGGTCAACTGAATGTGATCGTCAGTGGTTTTAATACAGTGTTCAGTGCAAGTGGCAATAAAGGCGACCAATGGCTTGGAGCCAGGATAACTATATCTCTCTCGGGAATGTACATGGTAAGGGAGTACTCTAATTAGACAAGAGAGATAAAAACCTTCACCTGGATGTGATACCAATCCACCGCAGGTTACCTCCCCAAAAACATTTCAGGTTTACCCAACAGTTCACCTGTACCCATTTATACTTCTTGGTGGGGAGAAACAGTGTGAGAGTGAGGTGTCTTCACCAAGAGCAACTCACAATGACCTCGTGTCTCCCTTCGCCACGATTGACTGCGTCGCTCACAATATTGAAGTCAACATGTATATAAATTTGTTCAGTGAATCTCTTTCAATAATTCCAGATAACATTTGAGGGAATAAGAGGATACGACAGCTATGGAGACATCGCCATTGATGACTTCTCTTTGACCACGGGACCATGCTCGCCAAGTTAGTAGTTCTCAATACAACGCCATTAAACTTCCCTCCGACCATTGTTCATTCTTAATTCTTCAATACCATTTATCACACGTTCTGAAGTTATTTGGTGTAGATAACCTAATCTCGGGATACCAGCGACATGCACATCAAATAATTCATAAACTAAATATATTAAAACGCAAATACAGTCAAAGATGTTGTCGCGTTTTTCCAAAGTATTTGCTTGTAAACATTGCATGCTTTACCAAACGCCTACTACATACCTTAGCACCCGTTTCCCTATAAAGTTGTCGCTAAAAATGCTAGCCTGTTTGCTCCTCCCTGGGAAATGTTTGTACCCAAGTTCCTGTGGCCAGTATCCTCGTGTGAACACTTCAAGAAGCTTGTTAGAGGAACTTAAACCGACGAGTTGTCCACTCGTGTGTACCGACAATTACCCCCCGGCCCCCGGCTTTCCTCGACGACCACATAGGCAGAGTCTTGTTTAGAGTTCTTTATTGTATAAACACCAATGAACACCAATGAAATACCAGGTGAGCTTTCGCGCAAAAACATGATATCTTCACACGTGAAAAGATCACCGTTGCTATGGTTACATTATAAACCGCGCCTTTAGCAATGATTTGGTATTTCATTGGTGCTAATATAATGTACATGGCCGCTTAGAGATTCGAAGTTTTTCTTCTCGTGTTGAAAAATATTTTTACGAGTGAGCGCAGCGAAGAGAAAGTTTGTATCTCCTCGCGGTCATGTAATATCCTCTATTTATTTAGATGGGTGTGGAGGGACCACAAAAGGTGGACAAAAGACCCAAGATCGGAGGGAGGGCGAGCCGAAGCTGTTTGCGGCTGAAAGACGGAAATGAATTACTCAAGATCGCCGACGAGATTGGTCACGTGACCAAAAGGGAAAGAGATGGGGGTTAATACCTGAATACCCTAGGGGATTTCTGATCTTTATGGTTTCACTAATTATTGAATGTCTTTCAACCATCAGTTACGAAGACAATTTTAACCCATGTCTATTTTGACATAGTATTTGACCCCTGCAAAAATTACAAAGTTCTTAATACACCTGACCGCCTCGTGGGATTCAGTGGTCTTAACCCAGCAAGGTGTGACCGGAGCGATCTCAGCGCTGGCTGGTATCGCTTTACTGGCGCAGCTGGTGATAGGATGCCAACTACATGTCCAAAGATGGGCCACTGTGGTACATATGCTCCGGGATGGATGAGTGGGAGACATCCCACTGTGGCGGAAGGTGTAGTTACTCGCAAAGTTTGTTACCATTGGACATCCGGCTGTTGTCAGTGGACTAACAACATTCAAGTCAAGAATTGTGGAGCTTTTTACGTCTACGAACTGCAAAAAACACCTGAATGTTTCCTGCGATATTGTGGTAAGTATTAACTCAACTGGGCTGAAAGCTTAGAGATTAATCTTGGCCCAAAGTTGTTACGATGAAAAAAAAAAACAACAAATTGCTGTAGATCCACTCAACTACAATCTACAATGTGGCTGCAGATGGGCTGTGTGTACTTCCAGGCCGCTCACCCTTCTTTGCAAAATGTGTAACTCTTTACTACCAAGAACCACTGATGCATTGTTTTTTGCTCATAGTCACAAGCCACGCATAAACATATATGAATTAGGAGGCAGTGTTCTTAAGAAATCAGATCTTTTTGGACCATCTCAATTGCACATACGTATGCGCAGTAGCAAAAGGAAGCACCGTCCTTAAATGGTCGAGTTATCGGTTGTATACCACAACGTATTACGTGGCTTAATTAACACGTGTCACCCGAGAAGACCGTTGTTTTTTTTTTATTTGGTGAGATTCCCATCTCTTCGACTGCTCTAAATACTATTGTGGTCACTGTGTCCGACTTAGGTGGAAGTTTTATTAATTCTCCTGATTCAATGCGCAGATTTAATTATGAGTCTAATATTTTGCTATTGGCTTTGTAGGAGAAGCCAGTGAATGTGTCAACTACAGAGCACTGAATCAGTCTGACCGTGCTGTGAGCAACATTGATCAAAGCAATGTGAAATGCGACGGCGGAGAATCAGAACACATCGTGTCACAAGCCTGGTATCGTATGACCGGGGATAGTGGTGATCAGATTCCAGAGAACTGTGTTCCAGTGAAACGCTGCGGCACTAGTGCTCCAGGATGGCTGAATGGCACACATCCAACAGTCGAGGAGGGCGTCCTGGCTCAAACCATTTGCTATCACTGGTCAGGCAAATGTTGTAACTGGAAAAACACCATTAACATTCGAAACTGCAGTGACTATTACGTTTACCAGTTGGCAGAGCCTCCCGCTTGTCCACTACGTTACTGCGGCAATAAACAGGAAAGTGAGTGACAAGCTCTGTCCCAAACGTTTTGTTTGTAACTTGCTTTTGCATGGCAAACCTAAATGGATAAATAAATCCAGCTTAAAATCTCAGGGTATGGTGATATGTTTGTTTTTTCTTTTCAGCGACTTGCAATTTCGACACGTCAATGTGCGGCTTTGTTCAGGACAATAATGACAAATTTGATTGGATAAGACGTACCGGAAGCACACCTTCTTATAACACGGGGCCTTCTGCTGATCATACTAGCTCATTCTTTAATTCTTCAAGTAAGTGGCTCCTTCTGCATGCAATTTAATTCCTTTCGTTCCTAAGAAATGGATAAATGTAATAATTAACACGTAATTTACGACACATTTGTCAGAATTTGCCTTTTAAAAAGTACGACTAAGCAACATTTTTGAAAAATTTGTCACTCCTTCTTTCTTTGAGGAAGAAAAAAAATCATTTCGTTTCCATCAAGTATGTCTGATTTTACGTCTTTTAACTGTTGCTTTTAAACCAATATTTGGAGGTAAAGCTAGTGGGATTCACCAAACCAAATCTTGTCAAACTTCTTTATCCATAAAACCTCTGTTGTTCAAAGAGCGGATAACTTTATCCAGCGCATAAGTCGCTATCCAGGGGATAAAATGAATTGGTTGGAATACATTTATCCCCTGGATAGAATTAACCGCTCTTTGAACAACCAGGTCCATATCCATAACTTTGACAAGAATATCATGTTACATATGAATTGGACCGAACAGTCCCCGATTCAGAAGAGAAAAAGTAAACTTAGTAAAATAAGATAAGATGAGACGACCTATGTCCACAGGACATTTAAATGGGTAAAATGTATCAGTTATTTAATCGTTACATTTGTTTTCTAGACAAATACCAGTTCCTAATGTCAGAGGTCTAACTGAAAAGGAAAGTTTCGACTTCGACGGTAGTAAAAGCTGTTTGCTTGTCCTTATCTTTTGACAGGATATTACATGTACATAGAAACATCCAGTCCTCGATTGCCATTCGACAATGCAAAACTAAACAGTCCTCTGTTGCAGTTCAGCGGGGATATGTGCCTTAAATTCTTCTACCATATGTATGGTTCAACCATTGGTCGACTGAATGTGATCGTCAGTGGTTTAAAAACAGTGTTCAGTGCAAGTGGAAATAAAGGCGACCAATGGCTTGGAGCCAGGATAACTATATCTCTCTCGGGAATGTATATGGTAAGGGAGTACTCTCATTAGACAAGAGAGATAAAAACGTTCACCTGGATGTGATACCAGCCCACCGCAGGTTACCTCCTCAAGAACATTTCAGGTTCACCCAACAGTTCACCTGTACCCATTTATACTTTTTGGTGGAAAGAAACAGTGTGAGAGTAAGGTGTCTTCACCAAGAGCAACTCACAATGACCTCGTGTCTCCCTTCGCCACGATTGACTGCGTCGCTCACAAAATTGAAGTATTTGTTCAGTGAATTTCTTTTAATAATTCCAG
Source organism: Pavona decussata (assembly GCF_977016875.1). Lineage (NCBI taxonomy): Eukaryota > Metazoa > Cnidaria > Anthozoa > Scleractinia > Agariciidae > Pavona > Pavona decussata. The sequence goes on from NW_028145524.1 coordinate 813,903, forward strand.
ATAACGTTTGAGGGAATAAGAGGATACGGCAGCACTGGAGACATCGCCATTGATGACTTCTCTTTTACCACGGGACCATGCTCGCCAAGTTAGTAGTTCTCAATACAACGCCATTAAAACTGATGATGTGATCTTCCCTCCGGCCATTGTTCATTCGTAGTCTTTCAATATCGTTTATCACACGTTCTAAAGTTACTTGATTTAAATAACCTAACCATGGGATACTAGCGTTGTGTACATGAAGTAATTTATGAGTTAAATTTTAAAAACGCGCATATAGTCGAGGATGTTGTCGACCTTCCCAGAGTATTTGCTTGTAAACCATGCATGCTTTACCAAACGCCTATTACATACCTTAGCACCTGATCCCCTACAAAGTTGTCGCTAAAAACGCTAGCCTGTTTGTTCCTCCCTGAGAAATGTTTGTATACAAGTTCCTGTGACCAGTCTTCTCGTGTGAACACTTCAAGTGGCTTGCTAGAGGAACTTGAACCGGAGAGTTGTCCGCCCGCGTGCGCCGACAAATACCCCAGGGCTACCCTCGACGACCACACAGGCAGTCTTGTACAGAGCTCTTTATTTAGGTGGGTGTGGAGGGACCACAAGACGGGAACAAAAGACCCAGGGTGGGAGGGAGGACGAGCCGAAACCCCAGCGGCTGAAAGATGGAAATGAATGACTCAAGATCGCCGACAAGATGGGCCACGTGACCGAAAAGGGAAGATGATGGGGTTAATTACTGAATTCCCTAGGGGATTTCTGATCTTTACGTTTTCACTAATTATTGAATTACAAAGGTAATTTTAACTCATATTTATTTTGACATAGTATTTGACCCCTGCAAATATTACAAAGTTCTTAATACACCTGACCGCCTGGTGGGATTCAATGGTCTTAACCCAGCAAGGTGTGACCAGAGAGATCTCAGCGCTGGCTGGTATCGCTTTACTGGTGCAGCTGGTGATAGGATGCCAACTACATGTCCAAAGATGGGCCACTGTGGTACATATGCTCCGGGATGGATGAGTGGGAGACATCCCACTGTGGCGGAAGGTGTAGTTACTCGCAAAGTTTGTTACCATTGGACATCCGGCTGCTGTCAGTGGACTAACAACATTCAAGTCAAGAATTGTGGAGGTTTTTACGTCTACGAACTGCAGAAAACACCAGTGTGTTTCCAGCGATATTGTGGTGAGTGTTACTTAACTGGTCTGAAAGCCTAGAGATTAATTTTTGCCCAAAGTTGTTACGATGAAAGAAAACAACAAATCGCTGTAGATCCGCTCAACTACAATCTACAATGTGGCTGCAGATGGGCTGTGTGTACTTCTAGGCCGCTCACCCTTCTTTGCAAAATGTGTAACTCTTTACTACCAAGAACCACTTATGCATTGTTTTTTGCTCATAGTCACAAGCCGCACATAAATATATATGAATTAGGAGGCAGTGTTCGTAAGAAATCAGATCTTTTTGGACCATCTCAATTGCGCATACGTATGCGCAGTAGCAAAAGGAAGCACCGTCCTTAAATGGTCGAGTTATCGGTTGTATACCGCAACGTATTACGCGACTTAATTAACACGTGTCACGCGAAAAGACGGTTTTTTTTTTTTGTTTTCATTTCGGGAAATTCCCATCTCTTCGACTGCTCCAAATACTATTGTGGTCGCTTTGTCCGACTTTGGGGGAAGTTTTATTAATTCTTCTGATTCAATGCGCGGATTTAATTATGAGTCTAATATTTTGCTATTGGCTTTGTAGGAGAAGCCAGTGAATGTGTCGACTACAGAGCACTGAATCAGTCTGACCGTGCTATGAGCAACATTGATCAAAGCAATGTTAAATGCGACGGCGGAGAATCAGAACACATCGTGTCACAAGCTTGGTATCGTATGACCGGGGATAGTGGTGATCAGATTCCAGAGAACTGTGTTCCAGTGAAACGCTGCGGCACTAGTGCTCCAGGATGGCTGAATGGCACACATCCAACAGTCGAGGAGGGCGTCCTGGCTCAAACCATTTGTTATCACTGGTCAGGCAAATGTTGCAACTGGAAAAACACCATTAATATTCGAAACTGCAGTGATTATTACGTTTACCAGTTGGCAGAGCCTCCCGCTTGTCCACTACGTTACTGCGGCAATAAGCAGGAAAGTGAGTGACAAGCTCTGTCTCAAACGTTTTGTTTGTAACTTGCTTTTGCATGGCAAAGCTAAATGGATAAATAAATCCAGCTTAAAATCTCAGGGTATGGTGATATGTTTGTTTTTTCTTTTCAGCGACTTGCAATTTCGACACGTCAATGTGCGGCTTTGTTCAGGACAATAATGACAAATTTGATTGGATAAGACGTACCGGAAGCACACCTTCTCATAACACGGGGCCTTCTGCTGATCATACTGGTTCATTCTTCGGTTCTTCAAGTAAGTGGCTCCTTGTGTATGCAATTTAAGAGCGCCTTTTTTTCATGACCGAGTGAGTGATGGCACAGGGTTCAAAAATTGACTACCCTCATATTTTGCTCAGACATACTCTATGATGAGTTAATAAACGTGGTGTATTTCTTATGTTCAACTCTGCTGTTGTTTTCCAGAAAATTACCAATAACTGTAACGGGCGCCGACCGTCATAAAATGGCGGAAATTAGTGCGCCGAGTAACAACACAAGAACTTCGCTCGTGTAAAGGGCAAAAGGAAGCACGGTTTTTTCAAATTGGTATATTTGTGTAAGAGTCATTGGCAAATGATTCAAGTCTAAAACCAGGATTGTTTACTTAACTGGGAATGCACGGCACGAGTTTGAAAATCACCAATATTTCATTGTTCAAAAATCTCATTTTGGAGCAGTTTTCAATAAACATTTTTCCCATGCGGTACAACTCAGAAGCGCTTGACATTAAGGTTGTAATTAGTGGAAATAGTCTTCTTTTCAAGGATATAAAAATTAGTCTGGGGCTTTTAACTTCTGCACGAAAAAACCATGCTCTATGTCGAGAAAATCACAAACTCCAATTGTCAACAAACACAAATAATCGAATTAGTCTCTGTTATCGAAGCCAATATTCCAAGCAAATCTTAGCGCTTAGCACCTATTTGATTAGAAGGTCAACATTACAAGTTTACCTTGCTAAAACAGTGGCTGTAGATTGGTTTTCATTCCTACTTTCTCTTCAAAATTACCATCTTCCCTCTGACAGCGAGTTTACGAAATCAACAACTATCTGAACGATACCTGGGTGGCTCTTGTACAAACATCGGCGCTATTCTTCGCACTTTCAAATACACCATATCTGCTATCTTTCTCTAACGTACAACTGAGCTTGTTTCATCGTAAAAAAATGACCATTGAGCGAGATTTTCGATTACTGAGCGACACTGTCGTTTTGACTTCTTCAATCCATGCATATCATTTGTATGTCACGCAATGACATATCACACTCCTTACAAGGAAGGTTATGTTACCAATATTCCTTCAGGTGTTACACAAGTTTTGCGGATAAGGAAATAATTTTGGTTTGTTAAAAAAGACACTCTGTGATCTAAAATTCTTAAAACAAATGGAAAAAACGCCAAAAACAACGAGATAGGTTAAGGAAGAAAGAACCACCGACCGAAAGACAAGCAGCCCGAACGATAGAAAGATAAAAAGAAAGAAAGAAAACGAACTTGTTAGCAAACAAAGGAAGAAATGAAGGAAATAAACAAATGTAAAATTTAGAAGAAGGAAAGTAGTGATAAAATAATGGGAAGGGAAAAGCGGGAGCGCTCAACACTAAAGAAAACCAAATTTAATAAGGTGAACCAATCCTAATGATATAATGACCATCGCGTCATTCAAAATTTTTAAACAACCAGATGATCGCACAGCCACGTTGTCCTTCCGGATAACACATCAAATGGATATCAATAGCTCTTTTCAGAGGTTAGCTGGGGGACAGTGCTCCCAAGATAAACGAAGACGAGCAAAAGAAAAAAAGTGCCCTTATCCTCCCGTTGCTTTCATGTGGAAAAAGCATCTCAGCACACACACAGTCTGTCGGCGTAAGTGATGTTGAGTCGGAGATCAACTTAATTTTTGCACGGGCTTCAATTTTCACTGCACCTTCTGACATTTCGGGCATGAGCATCTGTCCAGTTCATCCCTTCTCTTTGGGCATTGGGTGGTGGAGAGGTTCCCAACGATACCTTATCGAGCTACGCCAAAGGGAAATCGCGCAAAGGGTGACCGCGGTATTAACAAGGCGCTTTCGGAGACTATCTAAGACGTACCAGAGCCAACAGGTACAAATTTTCCCGTAAGGCAACGCAGTTTTGCTAATTCATGTTAGGCGAAGGTCAATATGAAATTTAAAAGTTGTGTCTTATTTTCAAACTGAGCGAAAAGCCGTAAGTCGGAAAAAAATTAACATATACTTGCAACAAGAAGCTCGCATTTTTAATAACTAGCCTGTTTTTAGGTGTGCGATAATTTAATTATAATGTTTATCAAACCAACATGCTTATTTTCCTGAAAATCCAACTATAAATGCAACGCTTATGCTTTTATTATTATCATTATTATTATTATTATTATTATTATTATTATTATCATTATCATTATCATTATCATTATCATTATCATGTTCCTGAAAAGTCATGTCCTTACCTTTCTCATGATAATCATAAAATCGCTTGTAAAATGTGTATTTTACATGAGAAACCTCTAATTTTTTCACAAAGCAAACTTCTGGCGCCAATGTTATCTGTGCTAAAAGAACAGCAATGTTGCCTTAACTGCCACCGAGAAATGTCGTATTGAAATTTCCAAAAGGTAAGGAAATGACGAAAATTGGGGAATCTAGGAAGAAAAATTGCTAGAACTTTGCAAATTTGCCTAACAGATGATAAAGTCATTCCCCACAGCTTCATTTGTATTCCCCACGTTATCATCCATGTTTCAGAAAAGCGGCCTTTTGACGAAAAAAAAATCTAGTGCAAGTATAATGTCTAGTACAGGTTTCAAAGTCAACCTCAAGACGGAATTGCCATTTTTGAGTTAAATGTCTCTAGAAGGGCTAAATCTAAATGATAATGCCTGGTCTTTTGTGACATAATAGCTATCAATGTATGCTACATTTCGTGAGGGTATCATGTAAATGGCACGAGTATTATAGGAGTAATGAAAGTTTTAAGACGAAATGTTCAATAGGTAAGGAAATGACAATTTCTAGAATATCGTTTTCTTCTTCAAAATGAGCCGCAGATTGGATGATAAACAAGTCCCGCTTGTTTTCTAGAAAGGTTAGGACGAATGAAAGTGCCAGCTAAGAAATAAGCACTTTCGAACGTTTTACAAATTTTTGACAATTTTTTTCTTGTTTTTAAAGGTAAGGAAATGACAATTTTAGTCTAAATTCAAGGAACTTTACATTCGTGTATCTTTTTTGTATTAAGCACTCAACTACTCGGACCTACCTATAAATGTAAGACTTGTTCTTGCCTATTAATGCTACATTCGTTGACACATAAGACTCAATTGCCATTAGTGCAATCTTCTCGCATTGCAAAGCACTATAGGTGTTCAATTTTCAACCAAAAATAACTCACAAGTACAAATCCCTCCACCGTGCTGGATTTAAATCATATAAATTCACCATAGTAGGTGCTGAAAGCCAGACATACACAACTAAAGGCCATGCAAAGAAATCGAGCATTTGTCACAAACGAATGGCTTCACAACGAGGGAAAGGTAACTTTGTTTTCTGTACAAATTGTAAGGAAATGACAATTACTGTGTTGGTTAATATCTTTGCCCTGTGAAAGAGAACTTTGAGTTGACATCCATAATAAATATTCACGGAAGGAGACGCAAGCTTTGCCTCAATGTCGTGGCTTCTTTTTAATTTCTGATCTTTTTACAAAAGAAATTGGTTTCAATTTAGGTAAGGAAATGACAGTTTTCAGAATATCACGGGCAGGAAGATTTTACTTTTTTTGAAAAGTCCTGTTTTTTTTATGTTTACTGGAATGATGTAAACGTAATTACTATGCTCCTCTGAAAAAAATCCTTCCAAGCAATTGCGGAGCTAGAATTTTGTAAAAATTGTGGAAATTTGGTTACCATGGCAACGTCAAATGTCAAGGTCATTCACCGACCATACTAATTTGTTCCCAGGCAAGTTTTAAAACTAGTTACTGAGTTTGGTGGTGTTTGCTTGCATATTAAAAGTTAAAAAGGTTATAAAGGTTCAAAGTCAAAGCGGCCAGAATCCCCCTCCCCCCCCCCCCCCCCTCGGTCTAGAAAGGGTTAACAGGTGCCTAGAATAGAAACCACAGTAGGATGCCAGTTTTGAGTACTGGGGCTCGCCCCTATGTGTTTTAACAAAAATGCCTTTTAATGAGAACAATGGTGTACACATAACACAAACACAAAAAAAATCCCTTTGACCTAAAGATGGAGACATGAAATCTAAATGAAACTGACATATATTCAACGGGTTTGAATACATTTGCAGGAAAAAAAGCTTTTTCATATCACAAAGTTCAAACTTCACAGAAATGATCAAACTTAAGTTGGCTCATTTTTGACCAAAAACCCCCGAACCTACCCCTTGGAAAAAAAAGTCAAGTTTTGGACTCAATACGAATATTCCTTTTGGACGCAAGAGAAATATTCTTTTAAAAGCTTCCAATGGAATCAGTGTGTCCGAAGAATGTTCTAGGCCTCCCAAGGGACCAGCGACAAAAACGTAGCCCATTCTCCGTCAGTTTGCTATCTTCTTGCTCGTCTTGGTCTTCGATTGGATTCTTACATTCCTTGACCCACTTCGAAAAGCTCTCCAAGGAACGGAAGTAGAGCCTGATGGTGGTTCCTTTGAGGGTTTTTTTTTCTTAGTCTTGGTCTGGCTCATTTGTCCCGAATGTCAAAGGACTTGTCCCGCGCTAGACAATCCAAACCTGTTCCATGTGAGTCCAACTCTTGGAGTATAATATGGACGTGCCTCGTGTTGTTGAGTGCTTGTGCGACAGGTGTGTCCCCACCCGCAATATGACGCTGGAACCTATAGAATTCGAACTGGCCAAGGGATTTCTCTCGAAGATTGTGGTGCATTTCAGCTTGTTGGTAATAACTAGTCCTCCCATTAAGCGTCGCTTTTTCGGCTTGTTACTACTTCTTCTTCTGAGCCGAATGTTGACATGTCGTCTACGTCTTTTTGACCCTTTTCGAAAAACGCTTCCTGAGCAGGGTCGTATTCAGGGTCGTCTTCAGAACTCTTTGACTCAGATTCCTAATTCTCAGAACAGTCGGTAGATTCTGTTTCCGTACCAAAATTGCTGTCTTTGTCGCTCTTTTTCTCTCTTTTTTTGGTGAGCGCAGTGACATCAGTTTGCAACCTCTCTGCCTTTCTCTTTTTACCAAATTTATTATTATCAGTTTCAGTAAAACAAAACCCTTCCCTAGCTGAGAACTGGGGTATAGAAACTTATGTATCCAATCTTGCAAGGTTTTCAACTGCCCGAGTGTTCGGTTCCAACTGCGAAAGTGCCAATATGCAATGCCCCCAGTAGCGTGCTTGCATTACGTTTTATTGGCTCATCTTGGCGTTACTAAATTATTTCATTCTTTTGGGGGACAAGTAAGTATTCACCTCAGATTGCCCTTTATAACAATTATTTGAATGCGCGGAAAAAGCCATTTAACTATCATGTTCGTATACCGGAGTAGTTTTAACTTTAATTTGTTGATTTCATTTAAGCACAGCTTTGCAATTATTATTTAGTTGTATTGTGTAAAATATAATCACATCCAATGTATTTTACTATTAGTCTATATTTATTGCCAGGACCTATAATGATATCAGTTCTTAGTTTTGCCAAAAAATGAACGAAAAAACCTATTGTAAATAAAGGCATCAAACTGGATGAAGGCTGACCAATCGTTGATTTGATACGGGCCATAATTTTAACAAAAAGCACTGAATGAACACAATTTTAGTCATAAATTACTGCAAACAGGTAAGTCATCGAAAGTAGTGTCTTTGTTAATGATTCCCCATAAAGAAGAGAAAATGTTCCTGTAAGGAAATGACAATGTAAGGAGAATGCAATTTGTGGTAAGAAAATGAAATTGTCATTTCCTTACTTGTAAGGAAATGACAAAATTGAGGTAAGGAAATGACACTTTTTTGTAAGGAAATGACATTGTCATTTCCTTACTGTAAGGAGATGACAATGTTCTTGTAAGGAAATGACACTGTCATTTCCTTACTGTAAGGAAATGACAATTTTCTTGTAAGGAAATGACGAAAAGTAAGGAGATGACAGTAAGGAAATGACGGAGGAACATCATCATTATCATTATCATTATTATTATTATTATTATTATTATTATTATTATTATTATTATTATTATTATTATTATTATGGATACTTTTTATAGCCGTAGCTACTAATCTGTGAAGAACTCCTTTAAGTTCTCTCAAATAAACTGAACTCTGACAGTTACACAATTTTGTAGTCTCATTATATTCCCTCAGAAGCCCTTCAGACAAATCGCTGGTACTGAGAGTGGTTATATCCAGGGCTCATTACAGTGGTTATTTTACATCTCCAAATTGGAGACGGGGCCGCCATAAAAATTTCAACGTGGCCATCCGAACCATTTGAGGGTCTAACCTTCTTCTCTAAATATTTCTGACTATGAGTATGGGTGCGACCGTGGTTAGAACCCTGTGGTGCTTAATATTATTCTAGAAACTTTGTGTTTTTTTTTATTTTCAGGCGCACAGCTATCCTAATAATTATCGTTGCTTTGGGTAGGTATATGTTGTGACTGTAAATTGCAATTAATCCGGATTCATCGGCCATATGGAACTGTGTAGCTCAAGCTAAGCCTAGCTGATGTTACAAAGGGCATTGAAAATGTTGTCCTTATAAAAAACATTTGTTTGTCCTTTAGCATGTCACTGACACATCAGTTCATCGCAAACAGCCTTACATGAAAAAGATTCAGTCACTTTGTCTAGGCTGCATCTGCCAGCAATAAGATTCGTTTTCCGGGCTCTTATCTGCTTTTTGTTTTAATTATGTTCTTCATTGGCCTTACAAGCTGAGTGCTAAAAGCATTGGTGGCATTTATACCACTGTTAGGCTAACCTTCAGGCGACACTTACACCACCAGCCCGTGTTACACTACCTGCCTTAATTGAATAGCTTTCGCTAAACGCGGGTAGTGTACATCTGAATAATGTAAAAGATGATTTTAAGTGGCTTACATAAAGCGCGAACTTTCTTATCGTAAAGAAGTAATTATAATTGCCTTTAAATGCGGTTCTCTTTTGTTGTTTTAGTCTCGTCGATAAAGTCAGGCAAGGCCGGGCTATTAAGCTGGACATGGTGTGCCCATTTGACACCAGCCCCCGCAGTGGTACCATTCTGTCCACTGCACGTGCACGATGTACACAGCATCTGCTTGTAAAACATTTGTACTAAAAAATCCCATTCTAAAAGATAAAAAGCTGGTAACAGATTTATTACCATGTCAGCTAGGGGATTTTAAGCTTGAAGTCGGACGCAGACAAACTGCCGCGGAAAAAATATAATCTGGTTGTTAATTTTGTTGGGTATCCTGCGCGCTCGGTCTCATTGCGTGACAAACATGATCGTCTCATTCTACAGACGATTCCTCTTGTGTGCGTCTTCGGGCTGCAAAATTTCTTCTTCTGCGACTATAGATAATCGCATCATCGTTCTTAATCGTACAATTGAGTTACCTTATTTGCTATAGCTGTGTGGAGACTCAAATATGGTGGAATCTGTCAGGAACTGTAATGTATGCAGGAGTCATACGTATGGTTGTTGATTACTTGTGCTTTGGTAAATATGGTCGAAGGGAAGATAACAATTTTGAAGGGAGAGTGGCGATGAAAAGCAATCTACAGCCACGGGTTTTGCAAGGTAAACTTGTAATGTTGACTTTCAAATCAAATACGGTGCTAAGTACTAAGATTTGCTTGGAATATTGGCTTCGATAACAGACTCTAATTCGATTATTTGTGTTTGTTGACAAGTGGAGTTTGTGATTTTTCTCGACATAGAGCGTGTTTTTTCCGTGCAGAAGTTAAGAGCCCCAGACTAATTTTTATATCCTTAAAAAGAAGACTATTTCCACTAATCACAGCCTTAATTTCAAGCGCTTCTGAGTTATACCGCATGGGAAAAACGTTTATTGAAAAACTGCTCCAAAATGAGATTTTTGAACAATGAAATATTGGTGATTTTTAAACTCTTGCCGTGCATTCCCAGTTAGGTAAAAAATCCTGGTTTTAGACTTGAATCATTTGCCAATGTCTTTAAACACATAAACCAATTTGAAAAAACCGTGCTTCCTTTTGCGCTTTACACGAGCGAAGTTCTTGTGTTGTAGCTCGACGCACTAATTTCCGCCATTTTATGACGGTCGGCGCCCGTTACAGTTTTTGAGAATTTTCTTGAAAATACAGCCAGCTTTGAACAAAAAAAATATATCACGTTTGTTGGCTTATCATAGGGTATCTCTGAGCGAAATATGAAAATTTTGAATTTTTGAAGCATGTACCACATTTTACTGATATCACGCGGTCTTCACAGACATTCTCTCTTAATATCTTTCGTTCATAAGAAATGAATTAATGTAATAATTAACACGTAATTTACGACACATTTGTCAGAATTTGGCTTTAAAAAAGTATGACTAAGCAAGATTTTTTGACAAATTTGTCACTCCTTCTTTCTTTGAGCAAGAAAAAAAATCATTTCGTTTCCATCAAGTATGTCTGATTTTAACGTCTTTTAACTGTTGCTTTTAAACCAATATTTGGAGGTAAAGCTAGTGGGATTCGCCAAACCAAATCTTGTCAAACTTCTTTATCCATAACGTCTCTGTTGTTCAAAGAGCGGATAACTTTATCCAGCGCATAAGTCGCTATCCAGGGGATAAAATGAATTGGTTGGAATACATTTTATCCCCTGGATAGAATTAACCGCTCTTTGAACTACCGGGTCCATATCCATAACTTTGACAAGAATGTCATGTTACATATGAATTGGACCGAACAGTCCCCGATTCAGAAGAGAAAAAGTAAACTTAGGGCCTGTTCACATGGAGGTGGGGGACACCAGGTAGGTGAGGTACCCTGCTTCGGTGGAGTTACCAATCTCTCCATACAATCTCTCTTTATTTCTTGATTGCGTTCACATGTGAAGCGGAGTACCTCACCGAGGCGGGTTGCCCGGTCAGCCGAGGCGGGTAACCCGCTTAGCTGGGGTGAGTTTTCTCCATGTGAATGCTGGAGGTGGGGTGGGGTGATGTTCATCCGGGAAATTGTCTCTGAATTCAGTACAAGCGTGGCGAGCTTTTTCGCAGATACCACCTTCAAAACATCGACAACAATGCCATTGAAGAAAGTTCTGAAGGAGTTGAAGGTGCATTTGTCGAGTCTGATAACCAAGCTGGTCTACCGGTCTTGGATGAAGGTGAAGTCGTGCACGTAGAACAACGAAACGAAAAGTGTCTTCCATCCGCCATCTTTATTGATATATGTACTTAGCGACCACGCGGTAGCTTTTTAAACCTCACCCCAGCGCCCCGGGGTTGCATGTGAAGGCCTTTTTTTTCTGACCCCGGGTAGATGGGGTACCTCACCTACCTGGGGTCCCCCACCTCCTTGTGAACAGGCCCTTAGTAAAATAAGATAAGATGAGACGACCTATGTCCACAGGACATTTAAATGGGTAAAATGTATCAGTTATTTAATCGTTACATTTGTTTTCTAGACAAATACCAGTTCCTAATGTCAGAGGTCTAACTGAAAAGGAAAGTTTCGACTTCGACGGTAGTAAAAGCTGTTTGCTTGTCCTTATCTTTTGACAGGATATTACATGTACATAGAAACATCCAGTCCTCGATTGCCATTCGACAATGCAAAACTAAACAGTCCTCTGTTGCAGTTCAGCGGGGATATGTGCCTTAAATTCTTCTACCATATGTACGGTTCAACCATTGGTCAACTGAATGTGATCGTCAGTGGTTTTAAAACAGTGTTCAGTGCAAGTGGAAATAAAGGCGACCAATGGCTTGGAGCCAGGATAACTATATCTCTCTCGGGAATGTACATGGTAAGGGAGTACTCTCATTAGACAAGAGAGATAAAAACCTTCACCTGGATGTGATACCAGCCCACCGCAGGTTACGTTCCCAAAAACATTTCAGGTTTACCCAACAGTTCACCTGTACCCATTTATACTTCTTGGTGGGGAGAAACAGTGTGAGAGTGAGGTGTCTTCACCAAGAGCAACTCACAATGACCTCGCGTCTCCCTTCGCCACGATTGACTGCGTCGCTCACAATATTGAAGTCAACAAGTATATAAATTTGTTAAGTGAATTTCTTTCAATAATTCCAGATAACGTTTGAGGGAATAAGAGGATACGGCAGCACTGGAGACATCGCCATTGATGACTTCTCTTTTACCACGGGACCATGCTCGCCAAGTTAGTAGTTCTCAATACAACGCCATTAAAACTGATGATGTGATCTTCCCTCCGGCCATTGTTCATTCGTAGTCTTTCAATATCGTTTATCACACGTTCTAAAGTTACTGGATTTAAATAACCTAATCATGGGATACTAGCGTTATGTTCATGAAGTAATTCATGAGTTAAATTTTAAAAACGCAAATACAGTCGAAGATGTTGTCGACCTTCCCAGAGTATTTGCTTGTAAACCTTGAATGCTTTACCAAACGCCTATTACATACCTTAGCACCTGATCCCCCACAAAGTTGTCGCTAAAAATGCTAGCCTGTTTGTTCCTCCCTGAGAAATGTTTGTATACAAGTTCCTGTGACCAGTCTCCTCGTGTGAACACTTCAAGTGGCTTGCTAGAGGAACTTGAACCGGAGAGTTGTCCGCCCGCGTGTGCCGACAAATACCCCAGGGCTACCCTCGACGACCACACAGGCAGTCTTGTACAGAGCTCTTTATTTAGGTGGGTGTGGAGGGACCACAAGACGGGAACAAAAGACCCAGGGTGGGAGGGAGGACGAGCCGAAACCCCAGCGGCTGAAAGATGGAAAGGAATGACTCAAGATCGCCGACAAGATGGGCCACGTGATCGAAAAGGGAAGAGATGGGGTTAATTACTGAATTCCCTAGGGGATTTCTGATCTTTACGGTTTCACTAATTATTGAATGTCTTTCCCCCATCATTTACAAAGGTAATTTTAACTCATATTTATTTTGACATAGTATTTGACCCCTGCAAATATTACAAAGTTCTTAATACACCTGACCGCCTGGTGGGATTCAATGGTCTTAACCCAGCAAGGTGTGACCAGAGAGACCTCAGCGCTGGCTGGTATCGCTTTACTGGTGCAGCTGGTGATAGGATGCCAACTACATGTCCAAAGATGCGCCACTGTGGTACATATTCTCCGGGATGGATGAGTGGGAGACATCCCACTGTGGCGGAAGGTGTAGTTACTCGCAAAGTTTGTTACCATTGGACATCCGGCTGCTGTCAGTGGACTAACAACATTCAAGTCAAGAATTGTGGAGCTTTTTACGTCTACGAACTGCAGAAAACACCTGGGTGTTCCTTGCGATATTGTGGTGAGTATTAACTCAACTGGGCTGAAAGCTTAGAGATTAATCTTGGCCCAAAGTTGTTACGATGAAAAAAAAAAACAACAAATTGCTCTAGATCCACTCAACTACAATCTACAATATGGCTGCAGATGGGCTGTGTGTACTTCTAGGCCGCTCACCCTTCTTTGCAAAATGTGTAACTCTTCACTACCAAGAACCACTTATGCATTGTTTTTTGCTCATAGCCACAAGCCGTGCATAAATATATATGAATTAGGAGGCAGTGTTCTTAAGAAATCAGATCTTTTTTGACCATCTCAATTGCGCATACGTATGCGCAGTAGTTAAAGGAAGCACCGTCCTTAAATGGTCCCATCTCGACTTATCGGTTGTATACCGCAACGTATTACGCGACTTAATTAACACGTGTCAACCGAGAAGACCGGTTTTTTTTTCCATTTCGTGAGATTCCCATCTCTTCAACTGCTCCAAATACTATTGTGGTCGCTGTGTCCGACTTTGGGATAAGTTTTATTAATTCTCCTGATTCAATGCCCGGATTTAATTATGAGTCTAATATTTTGCTATTGGCTTTGTAGGAGAAGCCAGTGAATGTGTCGACTACAGAGCACTGAATCAGTCTGACCGTGCTATGAGCAACATTGATCAAAGCAATGTGAAATGCGACGGCGGAGAATCAGAACGCATCGTGTCACAAGCCTGGTATCGTATGACCGGGGATAGTGGTGATCAGATTCCAGAGAGCTGTGTTCCAGTGAAACGCTGCGGCACTAGTGCTCCAGGATGGCTGAATGGCACACATCCAACTGTCGAGGAGGGCGTCCTGGCTCAAACCATTTGTTATCACTGGTCAGGCAAATGTTGCAACTGGAAAAACACTGTTAACATTCGAAACTGCAGTGATTATTACGTTTACCAGTTGGCAGAGCCTCCCGCTTGTCCACTACGTTACTGCGGCAATAAACAGGAAAGTGAGTGACAAGCTCTGTGTTATTGATCCCTGGTGGGAATTACAACGACTGATTAAATGGAAAAATATTTTTTTTCTACGTTTACGTCACCAAGCAATAAAAGGGAAGGTTATTCGTCTGTTGCGATTGCAGCTGTATCTTAAGTGGCTTAATGTGGGCAGATACTGTAGTCACAATGGAGAAGCTGCTTTGCTCTTCAAGCATTGACCATTCTCAAGCAGTATTTAATAATGAAAATGTAATATTTTTTTTCTAAAGGACCGAAAGGTTTCGTAGGCAGGAGGACAACTGTGACGAAGTAAAATTAATAAATATTGAGGCCCTGACACTCTTTACTTTATCGCTTTTCACAGAGAAATACTTGGCAAAGGTTAGTTACTCTTTAGATCAACATAGTGTTCTATTCAAAATGCCCTCCAAAATACACACAATATACACTTGAGCTTTTAGGAAAAAAGTATTTTCCCAAGCCTACTCGACCATGCCACAAACATTTTTTTTTATGTAACCAGAAATCACACCGGCCGTAGGGTATGATAGTAGTGTACAACTGTTTAATAGTTTCCTTTTATAAAATTGTTATTTTTTTCTTTTAGCACCAGCAACTACACTGGCACCAGGTATGGAACTCATCACAACTTAAAGTGGTAACAGTGACACCATAACAACAGTTATATCCCTAAGATCGACAACTCCTGGCATATTTTATAGTTCTCCTACATCTCTCCCCATGCTACAGACGGATAGCTATAGTCTGCATAACATTAAACTTCAATGGGGCTCATAATGAACAATTTTACTATTTCCTGTCCACAGCACGCCTGTGCAGGGTACAATACATTAATGAGAAGAAATACGGAAATGAAATTGCAAAACAGTTCTTATGTAATCATTAATCATACGGTAGGGTAGGGTGTTATAGTAGTGTAATACTCTGTAGTAGTTTCGTTTTGTAAAATGTTTTTTTTTTTTTTAGTACCGACCACTTTGCCACCAGCAACTACACTGGCACCAGGTATGAAACTCATCACAACCCAAAGTGGTGAAAGTGACACCGCAACAATAGTCAAATCTCTAATATCGACAACTCCTAGCATATTTTATAGCTCTCTTGCATCTTTTCCCGTGCTACAGACAGATCGCCCAGGTCTGTATAACATAAAACTTTTATGATGCTCATAACGAACAATTGTACCATTTCTTCTCCACAGCACGCCAATGCAGGGTACAATGCAGTAATGGGAAGAAATGCAGGAAGTTTGGAAAATTTCTCTGTCTCTGCGAAAGAGGAAAGAAGGGAATAAATTGTCAAGAAGAAGGTGTGTATTGAAGACAAAATTTTGCTGTTACCATCTCCAGTGAATGAATGAACGAACGAACGAACGAACGAATGAACGAACGAACGAGCGAACGAACGAACGAATGTATGAATAAATGAATGAATGAATGAATGAATGAATGAATGAATGAATGAATGAATGAATGAATGAATGAATGGATGGATGGATGGATGGATGGATGGATGGATGGATGGATGGATGGATGGATGGATGGATGGATGGATGGATGGATGGATGGATGGATGGATGAATGAATGAATGAATGAATGAATGAATGAATGAATGAATGAATGAATGAATGAATGAATGAACGAACGAATGAATAGACGGAGTGATGGATATTTTCTTACGGACTTCTATCAATTCAAGATACATACATATAACTAGTAACAATCAAAAGCTTAGGGAGTGCGTTGGATGATCTGCGGGGGATGCCGTCCCAAGATCCATTCGTTGTCCCATAGGATGTCGACTCCAAACGCAATTAGGAGTGCGCTCTTTCTACGACGAACCCAAAACTGATTAACTTTACGTAAAATCCTCTCAGCTTTAACAGAGTTCAAGTAACATGCTGAACTTTCGTTTTTGCAGATGTTCTAAAGGAGGTTGTAGATTTTAGCCTTGCAATAAAGAGTGAAGATTGGAAACCGGAGTATTTGAATATGATCAATCCAACGACAAAGGAGCTTGTTGATCGTTTAAAAAAAGCTGTAAGTCTCTTCCATTCAATAAACTAAATTAGCAGATAACACCCAGTGTTTTAGAACCCCTAATTTCAATAGACCTGTACACCACTCAGCTATATTTCTAGACTACGTATGGAAGTAGAAAACTTATTAAAAGCTGTCAGTAATATTAAACTAAGAGATTTTATCCGAATTGGATTCTGACTCAATATTATTAATGAATAATCAGTTTAGAAGGTCTCATTACAACATGTGTCTCCAAAGCATGAAAAGCTATTAATTTTCCTCGCGGAGAGGTATTTTGAGCACTAACGGGGGCACTTAACGGCCTTTTGGCCCTTGGGGCTGGGAGGGGGGGGGGGGGGGGGGATTTGAACAACTCAATCTTTAAACGTTCAAATGCTTTTAAATTAACAGTGCACTTATGACAATTTTAGGTTTTTGAAGAAATCGCAATTGGTCTGGTAATCATCAAATCACTGAGGTAGGTTATGGACTTTATTCAGCTCATTTCTGAAAAGAACATTATTCAAACACACAAATATCTCTGAAATCGCTATCTGAATCAGTCTACTGACCAGCAATGGAAGTTGTCAGGTCACATGATCGCTTTGGGAAAGTCATTAACTCGCCGCCGAAGGGACGTTCTTGGATTTCAATTGGCCAGCTGTAAAAGAAGTCACCCGAGAGTTACAAAAATTAAAGACGTCAATATTTGTTTCAAACTGACATTCTCAAGTGCAATGGCTCGGAGCGTAGCACTATAACGAAGTGTCTTTTATGGAGCCATATTCACAAAATCCTTTCAAGTTGAAGATGTATCCAAAGCATTGTTTCTTGAGAAAAGTCTATTGTAGGACTAACAATAGACTATTTTTAAGAAACAACAGTTAATATATATCTTAACTTAATAGGAGCTAAGATATACCTTAAGTATTGTTTCTTTAACAAAACCCTATTGTTGGAATTAAGAACAACAAGGCCCGGTTGTTCGAAAGCCGATTAGCGCTAATCCCGATTAAAAGTTAACCGAGGTTTCCATCTCGCTCGTTAAGATTGTTTTTGAAATATAACTTTAAGCTAATGGTAAAGAACAGTCTAAAGTCAAAACTGAGGGACAAAATGTTTGGAAGAATCTTTGAAGATTAGTCATTAAACTCGAGTCAAACTTCACGTTAATCCAGGATTAGCTTAATCGGGCTTTGAACAACTGGGCCCAGATTATTATTAAGGAACAATACTGAGGATACATCTTAAGTTAGATCTGGCCCCTGAACCTTATATTGTATATAGATTGTTGAGTTCTCGCAGCCGAAATGAAAGCGTGATCTCTGGCAGTATAAAAAACTGACTCTTTGGGAAACATAAGAAACGTGTTTTATAAATAGTATTTCAGTTGGGCTAAAAACCTGACTACATTCGTCCTTGCTATTGAAGATTTTATCCATAGAGATTTGGAACGATTAATATTGATGGTAACAAAGAGTGCTTTTTAATGCTTTACTTTGATTTCCTCATAGGAAAGGGAGTGTCATAGCCGACGTACAATTGACATTTAATGAAAGTGTTGGAGAAAGCGAGGTAGATTTGTTATTGAAGGAGACTACTAAAGATGGGCAGTTTGGCCAGTTTAACGTGGATCAAGCAAGGGTACAATTTACTCCCATTCCAGGTAAATTATTTCAGTTTTGTTCACATTACATCTATTATGTAGTATGTTCCATGCCTGATTGCATTAGACTCGGTATGATGTAACAACGCACGAAACAAACTTTTGACACTCATGCGAAACACTCAGTATTGGTACTAGCTACACCAGCTGTATCAGGTCGGTCTTAGATTATGCTGCGCCCATATTTCATTACTCTTTCCATAATACCTAATGCATGAATTGGAGCGTGTTCAAAAGAGAACACTGTCTATTGTATGCCCAGACCTAGATTGCAATGAGTCATTAATCGGTGTGGATATTAATTCGTTAGTGGTTAACTAAGCACGCTTACGCGTTATCGCTCCCCAAAGGATAAATCGGCCGAAGAATATTTTTTTATTTACATCATGTTCTCAGGCTAAGAAAATCTAAATATTAGTTTGTTTTTAATTTTTAGCTTTCATATTCCGCTGTACTTTGCTCTTTTTTCTATTTCGTTGTGGGTTGTACTTTAGTGATATGCAATTCATCCCTTGACTGCTTTGTATCTGAATAAAGTATCTATCTATCCATCGGTCTATTAGCAGGAGTAATCCAAACAGAATTCCTGATTTTCGGTGTAAGCCCGGAAGCACCAGCTATTTAAACGTTTTTTAGTTCATACCAGTAAAAACTAATCATATCTTCATTTCTTCTCGAATGCAGATTTTTCATTAAGTGCTGCTACAGAACCTGGTAAAATGAACATAGCATTCATATATGGACCACTGATTGCTCGTTAAACTAATCATGCATATTTTCATTTCTTCTCGAATGCAGATTTGCCATCAAGTGCTCCTACAGAACCTGGTAAAATGAACATAGCAGCCATATACGGACCAGTCATTGGTGTCCTGCTCTTGGTGCTACTTTTGTTTGGAATTTATAGAGTATTAATCCTGAAGCGCCGAAATCGTAAGTTTGCACAACCCTACTCTCGGCCTTTGAAGGTCTTATTCATCTAACATACTCAGACATTTTTAACATCTTAAGCTTGTCTTTCACTCATTCTCGTATCTTTATAAGGTTTACTTTTTTACTAAAACAAAGATGTTCGGGATATTCCTAGAAATTATAAACGAAAATGTAGGCTGAAAACATGAGTACTGACAATGAAATCGTCATCTAAAGTCCTATGTTTTGTTTAAAGAAATCTCTGAAGACTAAACTTATTATGATGACTATCACTGATATTAGATCTCCTAGTGTATCTTTTAGTTGACGTTTTTACTATCGACCTTATGCCATGACATAATCTCAGCGACATAATATAATTTATACTTAGTTTGAGGAGGCCTAATCTGCGAACGTTGTAAATGCAAATTCTAACATTTTTCTTTGAATCTGGAAATAAACAGTAATACGAAGATTTATATTTTTTTCCACAGGTCGAAAAAATGAAGAAAGTACTAGGTACGACTTAAAATCCTTTTGAAAAGTTTTATATAGTGATCAGTACTTTACTGCGAAAAAATATTTATTATTTTCTCTCCAAAAGGCTCTCTTTGATGTCAATATCTCCCCAACCAAATACTAACAACCATTCAGTTAAAGAATTGTGTGGTACTTATTGGTAATTAGGCTTGCTTCCAATAGATTATATAATACGCATTACGAGACTAAGCATGTTTATGAAAATTACTCTTCGGCAGTGCCAACATTAATGCAAATGGTGTATCAGTCGCCCAACACTATAAAACCAGGGTTTCGACCAATAACAACATTATAGTACGTAAATACCAAAGAGGAAATTATCGGTTTGAGAACATTTCAAGAAGGTGCTGGTCGTCTATGGAATGATGTTGATTAATGTACAAAGAACATAGTCATCAACTCCAAATTGAGGAAACACATATATGAACTGCTCTTAAACAGACAGTCTGTTATGAATAGAATACCATAAGGACTTAGTAGTTTTTTTTCGTGACCTTTTTAAAGAGGGCCGCTCAACGTGAATAATAACAAAGTATCTTTCCCACTATTGTCATAATCGCTATTTCCTTAAAATTTATCTTGCCGCAATTTGTTAATTAATAATTGATTGATTACGTGACTTGAAGTGTCCATGACAATAAGATTTTGGCAGTCCATTGTTTTTTTTTTTTTTTGGGGGGGGGGGGGGGGGAATTTGGATCATTTAATCTTTTTATGCCCAGTTTTAAGTTAGCTTAATCGCGTAACATTTACCTTTTTTTTCACCAATCTTTACATTCGTTCTTATTTCTTGGTTCTGATAAATTTTGAAGTAGTTTGGAAGATTTTCTTGTCTTTAGGAGATATGGAGAAATCCAATATGGCGGCGGTGAAGATGATATGCCACGTGATATAACATCACCAGTCCAAATAAGGGACCTCAAAGAAAATCCTTTGGGATAGTCACTATATCCTCTCTAAGTCTCGCTGCTGTAGCCTCAATGCTTCCAAGCTGTATAACTTAACATTCAAGCAGCCGAGAAATTTATATTGCTCGAAACTCAAAGCGCTCGGGCAAAACGTGAAAGTGTTGGCACTTACTCATATTTCTTTTATTTTAGCCATAGACGTGATGTAAGAGAAGCTTGCGGAGATTCTTGCCAAGTATGTACTACAGCTACGCAGTTGTGGATTCAGTTGAATCCGAGTCTTGTGTCTCAGCCTAACTATCTATAAAACATCTAAATATCAGCTACTGAAGCTGACATTAGACATTCCGGGAGAGTCAATCGCATCATTAGATTTAGACTATTTGTCAAATATGCTTTATGTCACTCTTATAGGAGAAAGATTTCATGATGTGCAATACTGCAAAATTTCGGATACAATTTTCATTCCCCCCCCCCCCCCCCACCCCCCGCTTCTATTCCCAAAATAAGTCCTCTTAGCCATCGTTTCCCAAAATATTAGACACAGACATCCTTTTGACAATAAAAGTGTGTATCATGGGGGGCGGGGGGGTTGTTTAAAGCTGTGTTAGGTTCCCAGGTAAGGTAAAGTAAGTTAAGGTAAGGTAAAATATATATTTAGACACGGTATTTCCTTCAGGACTATGCAATACTTAATGCTATTAGCCCATAATTTTGAACTGTTCCGTATCGTCAAGGTAGTGAGAAAGACAAAAATAAACGGAATTTAAAAGTGAAAATAAAATGCCTGCAAATAAGCGCACATAAACCCCAGACGTTCGAAATTTTACGGTAAGACCTGCTCATCTTTCCACAGAATCGTCAGGTTGAAATTCAAATGACCAGTGGGATTAACAACATCGGTTATAACCAAGGCCCTTTTCAGATAACCAGATTAACTACAAACTCCTTCGGCGTAGGAGAAGGAACCGCAGACGACGGGACATCGGATTACTTAGATTTAGATGAAAATGCTATGCTGGAGCCAGCGGATGAAGAATGGGAAATTCCAAGAGAAAGCGTGACTGTTGAAAAGATCATAGGAAAAGGCGCATTTGGGCAGGTCGCTCAGGGAACGGTGTTTTCCCTTCACGGGGGAAAAGAAACGACTACGGTGGCCATCAAAATGTTGAAAGGTAAATACACTAAACTCTAACATGAATAAACAATTTAACACAAAACTACTTCGAATTTGGGTCCAAGACAACGAAGACATATTGTTTTCACATTCGTGTAGAGAGCTGAAATGAGTCAGTAAATCACTTGATATTCACACGAATAATAACATCCACACACACGTGCGCTACTTTAGGCTGCTTACCAATGATTTGTATATCAGTTTTAAAA
The DNA here is from genome assembly GCF_977016875.1 of Pavona decussata. Classification (NCBI taxonomy): domain Eukaryota; kingdom Metazoa; phylum Cnidaria; class Anthozoa; order Scleractinia; family Agariciidae; genus Pavona; species Pavona decussata. Next base: position 835,944 of record NW_028145524.1, read on the forward strand.
GACCTTTCGCATACTCTTTGAAATGGATAAAAATGGCGTAAAGGTATCTTCGCCGTATGCAAGCTTAAAGCTAGAAAAGCGGCTGAAATTAAAAAAATAAAAAATAATAATAATGGTAATAATTTTTTTCGAGATTAAAGAAATCAACTTTTGTGATAACTGCCATTATGTGATGACAGTATTTGGAAGTTTCATTTATCTATACTATACTTAAGTTGCATTTAATTGAGGAGCTAAGGTTGAAAAACGGGACTAGAAAGACAGCTTAAATTCCCCTGTGATGCAATCTATGGCGGACCATTAAAAGGCCACTACCTGCCTACAGTCTCGTATCCATTATAACTAACAGTGAATTTACGTTCTTGAGATTAGTTTCATTTGGCCTGGTGAATATTTAACATGTACAAAGGTTTCTCGAATTCCATTTTAAAATTGATGTAATATTTTGTAAAGTGGTTTCCCTTTTCTTTGTTGTTTGAAATTGTAGACGACGCCCTTAAATCAGAGAGGAAGGACTTATTGTCTGAACTTGAAGTGATGAAGGCACTTAAACCTCATCCACACGTGATCAAACTACTGGGATGCGTCACTGAATCTGGTAAAGGGAAGCTATGTAAAGAAAGAATCATAGTGTTCCAATTACGCTTAAAAATATTCCCGCTAGCGTTATCCTACTTCATTAATATTTGATCGATTAAACCGAAGTGCGGGGTTCACATGGATTTTTAAATACCAGAATGGAGAATGCTACATTACGGTTAATGTTGTTTTCAGTACGGTAAGTGCGATAAAATATCACTTCCCTGACTCTCAGTGTGAAAACGAAAACTGAAGAAATAAAACCAGAGCAGGAAAAAAAAATGAGCACAGAAAATGCCCCCCTCCCTCCCCCCGTCCCCGGGGGGCATACAGGGCGTACAGCCCGAGCCTTTGCCACTGCACCAACCCACCAATCTCGGGATATCATAATATTTGCAATTGTGTGGTCTTGAAAATCAATCTTGAGGACATCGGAACGTTGTTATCTCTTTTTTATGAGAACCATTTGACAAGAATTTCCTAGTCCTTCTGCATTTTGTGTCGTTAACTTGAAGACATTTGCTTTATACTATACAGTGTTTATCTCAAACAGCTACTCAAAGTACAAACTAAGAACTTTAAAATAATGGGGAAATCTTTTAGGTTGTTTGTGTCATTTGATTAGTCTTGTTCATCATCATCATCATCACCATCATCATCATCATCATCATCATCATCATCATCATCATCATCATCATCATCATCATCAACAACAAACTCCCGTTTCACAATTTTGTTATTAGACTAATGGATTAGAATTTCACTGGCTCAATGTTCTAAGTTTCTAACTCACGTCTTTAAACATAGATCCCTTGCTAGTTATAATTGAATACGTCCCGTACGGTGATTTGCTGGGTTATTTGAGGAAAAGCAGAGGATTAGACGACCACTACTTCAACGACTTGGATGTGAAACCGCAAACCAGTCTGACGTCACACCAGCTGATGAAGATTGCTTGGCAAATCGCTGATGGAATGAGCTACTTGTCCTCGAGAAACGTACGTTTGGGACACATGTTTGTCACATGATCCTAGTTTCATGGCAGTGGTCGAGTAGAGCATCAGAAATAGAAATCGGAAGTTCATAGGTTCGACTCCATACTTTCCGAGCATGCAGGTGTCTCTCACTGAATAACAAATCATTCTCATTTATTTACTAGGCTTAACTATACCATCACAGACTGTCCGACTTTTTTTCTAAAATGCTTAGTGGTAAAAACCAGGTTTATGGCATGGTCGATATAAACGAAATCTTCATCCTTATAAAGGCTGAATTTACACTACGATGTTATCGTGCACACAATTTTAAGGCATCTATAGCTTAAATACACTCGATTGCAAAAACTTTGACACCTAAAAAGCATAAACCGTGAACGATGAAACCCAATGGCTTTACGGGTATAAGTGTACTAAATTTATTTGCACGCACGTGGTGCATGATGGGAACTGTCCAAGCTTTCCTTTATAGACCTTAAAGTTTCAAGTTGGCCAACAAGGGCCAATTTTAAACACTACCCGCAAATCCGTTGGTTCTCTTCGTTCATCGTTTATGCATTTTGGGTGTCACATTTTTGCAATCGAGTGTATACGGATTGCTGAGCTCTTTTTCTCACCAGTCGCGTAAGGTCCATGCAATTCTAGAGAAGAACATACGCAAGCACTAGTCAAACAGTTCGATCCATCCAAGCATACTTCCCGCTTGTTTGAGTTTGCCGATACTGCAAGTGGTGAGAATGGATTTTTATGGTTATGGATGTTCACGAAAGTAGAGCGTGTCCAAACACGTTATTTGAAAACATTTCTTATAGTTTCTTCCTTTGTGGGGTTTTTAATAAAAGGCTGAAAACGCCAATTTGCCCCATACAATATTTTGTTAACAGCAATAGCAAAAATTAGTATAAATTATCATTTACCAATATTTATAAAATTTGCTGCCTGAACTCTGTTTTGGTAGATTATCCATCGCGATCTTGCCGCGCGTAACGTCTTGGTCGGAGAGCAGGAAATTTGTAAAGTGACAGACTTTGGAATGGCCAGAGACGTGGAGCAGGAAAATATTTACCAGAAGAAGTCTAAGGTACTAGTGTCAATAATAGTTATATTAGGCACGGTGTCTCAATATATTGGCCAAACACTGATGAAGTTATTAATTATGAGAGTTGTATAAACGTTGATCTCACGACCTTATTATCCTTTGCTGTTCATCGCCGAACCTCAGACCAATGCCTAGCTTCGAAGTGGCTTGCATGCATTAAATGGCCATTTCCTAGTCTTCAAAATTCAGTAATAATTCCTAAATATATCATCCTATCACGTGAGGCATGTCGATCAGGTGCATGAAGTTTATATCTGACAGGCAGAAAGATATTTGATTTATGTCTCGGGAAGAAGGGGGGTTAACGGCAAACGATTCCCTTTTTTTGTATTAAATCACAATCATAGCCTTTGCAAGAGCCATCTAAAATGACGTACTTAGTTCAACATGTTATTTTCTCTTTTCTTAATTTTACTTAGGGTGTAGTACCAGTGAAATGGACAGCACATGAAGGGCTCTTCTATGGAGTATACACTACAAAAAGTGATGTGTAAGTAAACTAAATATGAATATTTTTACAATAACTGTCAAAATTCTCGCGCGCTGATTGGCTCTTAGTTATTGTGTATAAGAGTACAGACAATAAAATGACGTTAAATTGAACGCGCGCGCTTTCTCAACGAAAATAAATCCAATTCCGCTCGTACTTTTTTCATGTTATTGTAAAAAACAAATCGACGGAACATTTCTATGGTTTATACTCTTATAGACCATAAAATGCGGCTCGTGGTTCCACTTGAGTTTTGAACATTTTATGACGTCATTTTATGGTCTCAAGGAGTACAGACCATAGAAAACTGCCGTCGATTTGTTAAATGAAAGATATATTTGAACTACTGGTAAAAGATTAAATAGAAGAAAGACCGTAGCAGTTATTTAAGAAACTTAAGCAATTAGGAAAAGAAAGCCTGAAAAAAAAAAAGCCTTAAAAAAGGGATCGCGTTCAAGGCTGACTTTTCTTTTTTAGGCTCTCTTTTCGAACTGCGAGGGTCTTTCTTCTATTTAATGTAAGTAAACTCCTGGAACTACTACAAAGTAAAAGCAAAAATATCAATGTCCAATTACTCTTACCATCGCCCGGTTACCTCAGCTGATAGAGCGTCAAATCCTTGCCTTACCAGGGTAAGATCACTGGTTAGCCGTAGGTAGGGACGTTAAGCTGTTGGCCAGGTTTCCCTCATCTTTACTGGGTTAATCGGAAGCGGTCGTAAAAGAACCCATAGCACTGTTCGAAAAGGGTAGGGCACTAAGTTGCGGTGTCATGGTGTCATTGGTTTAAGGCGGCAGCCAGAGGCGCCTTCACTGTGCTAACGTCTGATCTCACCTCTGTGGTTCCTTCGCAATTGAGCTACGAGCTGCAAAGTGAGAAAAAAGTGGCATCAAATCTCTCTCCCAGTTGTCTCTTACCCTCGTACCACTTTTGAAGTTTTGAACTATATTTTACGGCTTGTCAAATATGTACATTGTGTAAGGTACCCTAAAATGACCCTTTATTGTCATGTGTGTAGGCTGTGTAGAACTCGCAGCTTTTAGTGAAATGAAATTCTAAAGTTTCATATTGTGAATGCAGTAAAGGGTGAAATTCCTCAACAAACTCCTGAACATAAATTCCTAGAAGGGAAATGTGGATATTTCCTTTATAATTTCATTTCATATTATAATGTTATAATTTCGTTTTACGTCTATTTTAAATCCTGCGCTTTACTCATTCAATTGTTATTTTAAATACTAAGCAATGATTTGTTTTGTTTGTTTGATCGATTGTTTTAATTTAATTTACACAGGTGGAGTTATGGAGTTGTACTCTATGAGATTTCTACCATAGGTGCGTTTGATTAATAATGTGTAAGGAATGAATAACCTTCCCAAATATTTTAACCATACCATCCTTTCATGCAATGTAACAGCGACTTAAAGGGGCCCTGCATGTTAGTCAAAACTGTCGAATACAAAAAAGAACCTATTTTCTAACATGAAATTACTCTTAGAGCACTGGAAGGAAAATATGAAATGATTTCCCCGAGGAAGGATAAAATACATCGGTTCTTAGCCATTTTTCCAAAACACTCAGAAGAAACTATTTTTTTCTCCTCTTGAATTATTAGTGAGTTTGAGAAATAAAATTATTGTCTACCCAAAAACGTAATTTAATTCCGAAAAGGCCACCCTCTTAGCCCTGTTTTTAAAAGTTGAAGCCAACCTGCGTGAAGAAATAGTAAGCGAGTGGAAAGTATTCTTTCATTTTCAAGGAATCATTTGGAACTTTTTATTTGGGCTGGTACAGAAAGCGAATTACAAAGGTTCCTTTAAGCTTTTTATCACGTTTAGTCAAAGCCCATTTCCTGCTCCGAGCACCGCAGCTTTTCAAAAAGGGCTAACAGGGCTAACCATCGAAACGTCAGCTCCCTAGTCCCTTTGTGGTGGCCAAAATACCTAAACACCTAATCCAAGCCTGGATGATTCATGGTCTTGGGAGACTGGCCGGTAGGCCTGAAGCCCCAGATAGAGGAACTTAGAACTACGTGCTTAAGTTATCGTGGTTTTAAAAAGCCACTCTTTTCACCTTAAACTCGGAGATTCGTCATAAGTTTTACAACAACCAGAGAAACAATATTTAACCTGACCTTGTGGGAGATGTCTGTGTATGTGTAGGGGAGGGAGGGTGGGGATCGCACATAAAGCATGTGGCCGGTGTATTCTGTAGCTTGTCAAACTCAACATCCCTGGATCTTCTAAGATGGTTCAGTAAAAGCGAACGTTCCTTTATTCTTCGTCATTTCATTTAGGGGGCACTCCATACCCAAGAACACCGCCCAGAAAAATAGCCGAATTACTGCAGCGCGGCTACAGAATGCCAAAACCGAATCATGTCGACGAAGCTCTGTAAGTACACTACTAAATGTCGTGGATTTCGTGACAGACTTTGCACGTATGTACATGCGTCCATGCCCGCAAAGTTTATTTCTCTGCGAAATTTTACATGATTGTTACAGTCTCTTATTTTCTTGATCCTCTTCACTTACCCTGAGTATGTTGTTCTTTTGTTTCTCAGGTACAGGATCATGCTTAAATGCTGGCGAGAAAACCCTGATGATCGTCCAACGTTTGAAAATCTCAGAGATGAATTGAACGGCATGGAAAACCAGCACAAGGTAAAAATCAGGAACAACACCTGGAAATGAAGCATATATAAAGAAAAAAGTAAATAAATAAATAAATAAAAACAAAAGCAAAGCGGCGCTTTTGTTTTCAGAGCACTTCCCCCTTCAGTCCTAATCACCCAAAAAGCTCCTCTGTGAAGTATAGGGCTCCTCTTGTAGACCTCCATCGGACTCTGTACAGGCCAGTTCCTCTCAAATTTACATAAGAATAGGAAGAAGGAAAACGTTTGAAGGGGAAGTATCACGCAAATTTGCTGCCATTTCAAAACCCAAAAATGTTTGTCTGTCAGAGGAAACAACGAAATAATTGTCAAGTTAGTTATAAATTATCACCCCAGTGCATTAGTGCCTCTGGCCAGAGATAGAGTAGGCCGGTATGGATTGAAAACTTGAAAAATGTTAGGCTAATGTTTTTCAAGTTCTCGCATTTTTGTTTCCAAAATACGCTAGAACAGATCATGAAGTGTTCCTTTCAAAACCTGAGTTGATTTCTTTCTTCTCGTCATTCTAGAATTATTTGACAGCTGATTGAAGGTCTTATTTCATCATTTTTAACCAGGAGGGAGGGGGCGTCTCTAGGGTAAACATTGGTCCAGTGATCACTGCCAGTGTGACGTCACGTCATACATCAATGATTTTCAAAATGGCGGGCATTTTTTTTGTTCGTTATTTTGCAAAAGGTCCCTTACCAAAATTAAGTATACTTTAAGTATATCATATTTA
>NW_028145524.1:852500-902500 GCF_977016875.1 Pavona decussata
GAGCTTTTTCAGTAATTGTCATGTCAAGAAATCGCGGACGTGGCGCCCACGTGACGGCAGCGGCTTTCTCATATTTCCAAAATAAACATGGCGATCAGCTACTTAGGTTCTTATAAAGAAGTGTATGGAGCGAACATAATATTTTGGGGATAAAAAAACTTTTGACGTACCTGTAACGGTTTCCAAGTCGGATCCATTAGGAGAAAATATTTGTAATCCCATTTTGACTGTTTTAGCATAATTTGAGCTCTCCTGTAGCTCTCTTCGCCTTTACATACATACATTTTTATTTCATGTGGAAATTCCCCAAGTAGCAGTCTTTCACTGCAGCCGGCCACGTTTCCATCCGATTGATTTTTCCAATTGCAAGTTCATTCAAACTAACACATCATGTCCCACAAACACAGTGATCTTTAGGCAGATTGAAAACGATTAATAGCGTCCATTTTGGCGAAGAAAACACGTGGATTTAAAACTACAAAAGCAGGAACGTTCAACGGTGAGCGGCCGGAGATAGCTCGAGTTTACACGAAGAGAAATCCCACTTCTTCACAGCATTCGCCTTCGTTCGTCCTCCATGTTTACCAAAGCTTAGAAACCAGGCTTTAAGCTCCGTTGAACTGGGGAGAGTGGTTAAGCAGTCAGGTTGGTCAGCGCTCTAAAGAGTGGTCTCCGGTGCGAAATGGGGGGAATTTTGGGGTATATACTGTCAAGTTACAGATTTTATTAACCAGTTATAATGCCTGGCCTTACGCAAGCCTTATGCAAGGCTTATCATCGAAGCAAATTCAAGGAAAATATATCATTATAATTATCCACCGAACAGTCTTCGTTTCGTTCGCCGCTAGATGATTCTTTCCACGTCGTATAGTTTCCCCGTTTTAAATATTTAATGGATGAGTCGTATAAAAACGTCCGACGATAGAGAATTGAATCTGTGCATAAACGACCTGAGGGGCTGCACGTTTTTTGGCCGCCATATTGCCTTCTCTGTTATTAAGCCGCAAACCGCTACGAGGGTGCAAACGTCCCTTAAACCAATGCAATGGAATGATTTTACTGATTATAGTAGAGTTTCACAGTCCTCAAGTAATTTCAAAAGTAGAGTTGAAACTCTTTTATTTAAACGCTGTCTCATCAGACTTGACTTGGCTGGACATATTTATCCATGTCTTCAGTTACTACCACATTGTTATTTTTATTTTCCATCAGTTTTATGTTAGTATGTTTGTATATAATATAATTATAGTTAGAGTGATCTTCATTTATTTGAAGTAGCCTTGTTTTAATAAAAATAGCGCTAGTGAAATTAAGAGCATTGTTACTGTTTAGTATTATCAGATTTATTTTCCCGAGGATCTTGATGTTTCACGTAACGAAGGTCGAGGGAAACATCGAGGAGAAACAAATTAAGTAGTTTCCTGAGGATTATTTGTAAACAGTTTCTTTCTAAATAGCTAGGGTTTCGTAATCTAATATTTCTTATTTTAGGAAAGCATTCCTGCATTGATGTCAAGTTTAAAATCGGTTATCTTTTCTAAGCATCCATCGCAGTGTTGTAAGAAACGAATTTTTTTGCCGCTTATTAGGTGCTTAAAAATAAAACCCGCTTTTCGCCAACTTTCTATTCTAAATAAAATTAGGGACGGTGGCTACTTTTTTTACTGCGCATACTTTCTGCGCATCTCGAGATACTGCAGGGGTATTTTTGCGCGGTTTAAAACTTTGCGGAGGAAGCAGAACGTAGCAAGTGCTCTTGGTATTTAAAAACGAAAATTGGGGATAACCATGCATTTTTCAGAGATAATAAAAGTTCTTTGTATTTTGGCACTTTTTATGGTGGCCACCCCCAATTTCGTTTTGGATTCCAATAGCCCTCGCTAAGATCTGCTTTTCCCGCATAGTAATAAACTGCGCAAAAATGCCTCTGTATTAGTAATCACCGCCAATCTCGTACCGAGAGTCCTCAGGCTCTTTGGCCAGAGGTTGGTCGCCAGGAGAGACTCCAATCTCGTACCCAGAATTCTCAGGCTTTTTGGCCAGCGGTTAGTCGCCACTCTCCTGGCGCCCACCTGCTGACCAAAAAGCCTGAGGACTCTGGGTACGAGATTGGAGAGACTCTGGAAAATTCTAAAAAAATATATATAATTTTTTGGATTGGCTGCCCGGTAACGACTTCCATTGTTTTACCGCAGAAATCCTGCGTTAATTAAATGCTAGTTCTCCAGAGTCTCTCTTGGCGACCAACCGCTGGCCAAAGAGCCCGAGGACTTTGGGTTCCAGATTGGGCCATTGCGGAGTTGCTTTAAAACTCATGAAAGCGAGGCTTCGCAGTTTTTAATAGGAATTTTAGGTTCATTCATATGTAAACAAAAGTAAAAGACCAATTTTGAAACTTTAAAATTCTATCTTCGGCACCCTGCAGGTTTAGGGGAATAAAACAACCAAAAAAAATATTCATCTTTGAATCTCAATGTAATTTCTGTTGTTTTACTCCCCTATGCCTAGTATCCAAAAACTGGTTTATTTTCACATGAAAAGCTAAGTTGTACTTAGCCTTGTTTTCTTCATGAGGTGCAAAGCAACTCGGAAATGGCCTATTGACAAACGATTTGTAACAGCAACACTACAAACGAAAACAAAATGCCATGTTAAGCACAATTCATATTATGCACTCCTAAAATCCGCAGCCCAACTAAGTAGCCACTCGATTCGACTGCTTAATTAGATTTAAAGACATCGAAGCTTTTAAAAAGCAAATTTGTTGTTGCGAGCGAACAATTTGAGACGAAGTGATGCATTCAGCTGAGACACTCGAAAGAGGTAATCAGAGTGCATGAGACAGCATATAACGAAGTAGTAGACCTAACTCAGTGCATGTGTGCCATTTCCTTCCCCAATATAGCCTGCGAGCAAGCTCTCTTGGGGGTGGGGAACGGGAGGGGGAAAGAGGAGAGAGCTTGCAACGATGTCTCAGGAATTTGAATGCCGCCCCCAATAATCCCCGCGGCTCCCTGCTGTCCTAGCTGTCAGAATTTGGCCAATCAGCGCAAACCGGAAACGATAGCAAACGTAAACAAACATTAACATGTGAAAAGTACAATGTTATCAGATACACTTCGAAAGACGAGAATCCTGGCTGACAAAAACTATAGTTTCTCTGATCCAGTATGCCTACCGAGTGCCACAAAACTCAGAAAATTTAGTGAAAGATTTTACTTACAGTGTAATTGTGAGCACACTAAAAGCCGATTGACCAAAAGGTCGAGGTTACAAATGTCGTCCCAAGGGTCAAGCGAATCTTGCCGACTGCAGTGTCAACGCCACAAAACTACTGGATATAAAAAATGTCGAAAGCTGTACACGGTCCGGCCAGGGAAAAAAGAAGCAGTGCAAGGTAATCGGAAGGATCTCAATTTTGCAGCCGGGTCTCCGAGAACGAGAACGCAATTCTCAATATCGACAATGTGGTTTCATTGGAACACACTCGTGTGAAATTTGTGATGTTGTGAACGAGTAGCAAAGCAGACGTGAGAGTGCCAGATCAAAAGGAAATCATTGCGCTTCTAAAAAACGTTGCCCTAAAAAATTAGCAGTTCGCTGCTAACGCCGTACCGAAGCACTCGGAACTGAGTCAATATATTCAGAAAGCTTTAATTTGTGGCGTAACAGATGTTTATATTTTTTTTCGGCTGAGCCAAACACCAAACAAAAGCCTAAATTTGGCCGACCTTGACCCCATCTGAAATATCGGCAAGCGAAGCGGCAGGCATCCCCATTCTTCTTGCTTCTGCCATCAAGTAATCGATAATGATACTTTTCAATGGGTAAACAACTAACATTGTTTGATGTTAGACGTTCAATTGCTGCAAAAGGTTGAAATATCAAACTTGTCCCAAATCTCGTAGGTAAAACTGCAAGAACATCGCTACTTCAACTTTGAAGTAAAGCATTGGCCGCTTGACTTTGCTAGGGTTTTAATTCCAGGGAAAACCTCAGTTATTTAGAGAAATTCTCGCAACCTTCACAACTAGAAACTCCGCCACCATGTTTGTGTTGTCAACACGACGCACGCGAAGAGCAATGACGTAAGCACCAAATTCAATATCCACCAATCAGCATTTTGCGTTGAAAAATTCAACGCAGAAATGAAAATTCCTGAGACATCGTTGCAAGCTCTCTCCTCTTTCCCTCTCCCGCCCCCCACCCCCAAGAGAGCTTGCTCGCAGGCTATCCCCAATAAAAACCAACATTTTACTTCGATCTTGCTGTTTTGAGAAGACAATGAAATCACCTGTTCTAACCTGCGGTGAATGTGCAACATTTCTCTCGAAACTGAATTATTCGATATATTAATAATAAATTCTCTGTTTTTGTTTTCCCTGCCCAAGAGCCATATTCGACTGCTCACTTGCACTTCTATAATTCAATGCTTCGAAGTTTTAAAATTAACAACAAAATTTGTTTTTTCTAGCTAGCAATCTAAAATGATAAAATCCATTAGCATCTCGTATAAGGCACGTTTTTAGTACACGAGATACATATCAAACAATTGACTTACAGCTGGGTGTCTAAACACAACATTTTAAAATTTTACCACGATTTCTCTGTAGCCTGAGGACCTTAAAAACACAAGCGGGTGATTTTATATTTTTCTCGAAATATTCCAGTCAATACAATCCATTCTCTACTTTTCTTTTTTCTCTCCTTTTTTAGTATACTTTATGTTGTTTATTTATCAATCAATATTACGGTATTTATGTTTCCCATACAAGAAAGCGATTTTTACTCCAAGTGATTTCATGTATATGAGTATGAGGCAGTGAGCATCTTGTGCGATGTTCAGATGACGGCGTTGTTGCCGGTTGCAGCTGACTTTCCTATCCGGAAAAAACGGAAGGTTGCTGGTTCGGCACTTGTGTCTGTTTTTGCTGCTGTTTTCTTAGGCAGGAAACTTTATCCCACATCACTGCCTCTGTCCATCCAAATATAGAATGCATCTTTGCTATCATGGATGGAGTAGAAATACTCTACGAGATGCTTCATGCTACAGAAAGAAGAGTTACTCGCAACGCCGCGTGGGCCAGTTGCGGAACAAGTGCAAATTGAAAGACCTTGCTTCGAGGTTTTACATTCAATAAATTGTTTATTTAAGTGATTCAGTTTTAAAGTTTTCGTTTAGTTTAATTTGAAAATATTCAAAACCTCTCGGCGAACCTCCTTGTTCCATCGAAAATAGCTAGCCGCATTCAAGGAGCAACTGCTGTATGCAATCGTCAATGATATCATATAAGCAGCCTTTGTAGAGGCCGTCCATCCAGTTATATATGCAAAAATAAATGTGCTGAATAAAGGTATATGTGTTACTAAGCATGTTGCCATGATGCATGCAACTAACGCGGCATTCTTTTTATGACGAGCTATGTCTGGCGGTTGAAATCCTGAAAACGTTGCATTTGGTGTCTCAAGCTGCTGTTGAACTTGCATGACATGCTTTCGAATTCTCAAATAACTCTTGATATTAAACCCGATGGCGAGAAACATTGCCACAGTGGCTGCCATGATTCCAATTAAGAAAAAGATCAGTACAATGCCGAAAACGGCGGATACGATACTCGTGAAAGTAATGAAAAGCCAGACCGAAATTGCCATCACGGTGATGTTTCTTGTCGTCAAGGATGTTGTATGTCGCGAGGGAGATTGCAAGGCTAGAAACTGATTGAATGCCATTCCAAGCACAGACAAGAAGGATAATAAAATGCAACTTACGGAAGCAGATAAGTTCAGCATTTGAACGACACAGTGATGTTTCCCGCTGTTATCAAGAACCTCGTCTATTTGCAGTGCTATTAGCGTCGGATGCGCCAAAAGGAACACAACGATGCTGGAAGTGGCTTGGGAGGCTAAAAAAATGTTATTTGAAGAACGAAGCGTAGTCTTTTTAATAATCACATAAACAGTGAGCACGTTGGACGTCGAAGTTGTCATTAAGAATATACTGTTTATCAGGATGATGGCGGTTGTTAACGAGCGAGAAGTTTTACCAGCGTTGTCGCCATCAAGGCTGACAAAAGGACATGTAGGATGATAACGGTCTTCAAGACTCATTGGTGACTTGGCGTGGCTCCTTGAAGCCTCAAATCTCCAGAAATATCGATATCAAAACTTTTTTGTCGATAATAAGCTTAATGTGGCCTTTTTGATAGCTAGCTGTTTATGACGCGGAAAAGTCTTTTTCTCTCAGCAAATGGTGTAATTATGCAGAACTGTCAAGGCTTTTAAGGGGCTAAGCTGCTGTAACAATGAGGCCAATTTGGCCAATATGGTAATAGGCGAAAGAAACTTGACAGTTTCAATAAGTTAAAAAGTTAAACATCTGCGTGTGTTTTTTAAAAACGTTCGTATCCCGAAAAAAATCTTTTGTTTCTATTTCAAAGAGTTGTCCAATAGACAGATGTTGCTTTCACATCCGTGGCTACACGGAACTAAAAAACTTATTTTTTTGGTCACAGCGTGTATTTTTGACTAAATTTGGCCTTTTGATCATCATTTTTCTTCGAAAGGCAATACAGTGCAATGTTTTATTCGGTTAAGGCACATAACACAGAAAAAAAAATTGGGTTTCTCTTAACGAAACAGATCTGTGATTCCCGATCGAAAATTTCATATTCCTTTTTTTAACATGCAACTGATATACCATAGGTAGATAAAAATCGACAAAAAACAAAAGGATAAAAAAATTAACATAAGGCCGCAATATTCTCTCTAATATCATTTCGTGTTCTTTTAACGACAAAATAAAGCCGTAAACATAATAATAATAATAACAATCTTTTAATAGGATGCTCCATCACAAGAGTGGTTTACATAGAGGTCCTATAAGGTCCTATAAGGTCCTAAACAGGGGGCAACGAAATTGATTTAAAACTGAATCGTTGCATTAGGATAATTCCAAAGTTTCATTGAAAGAGACATCAGCCATTATATCCGGCATGCTTGAGAAATACCGGCCATTTAATCGTCTTCTGATCTTTCTAGAAAATGAAGTCAGCAAGATCTAGTACTAATCGATTTCTTGGTCGCTTTCAATAGAACAGTTATTCCACTCGTGGTTGTTGAATATCGGGTGATTATAGCACGCGCCGAGTTCGCTATCTATCCTCTCAGGGCCATGCGCACTCGTGTAATAATTTTAAAATAACAAGCTCCTAAATTTGAGTATACTGAGCTGAGCATAATCTCATGCAAATTCTATTTGTTAAAATAAGGAACTAAATGACAGGCACCCAATGGTTTGTAAGCCATTTTCCACCTAAGCGGGACTATAGGGTTATATTTTAGTGAAACTCAAATCATATCCTTTTTTTAATCGATGGCCGTTGGGAAATCGACTGTCGTTGAAGGGCAAGTAAAAATTTGGCGTCGTGGATCGTTTTGTGATGCATGGATTACATCCGCGTTAAAGTAGCTCTAACGATTTGAATTTAACTCGGTCTGTTTTCAGAGAAGGCCTGTGTCGCAATAAATTAACGTTTTCGAAAATTGATAAGTTTTCGGCATATGTTGAGGCAAGGAAGGGTGTTCTTGAGTTTCAACCGAATGTTAGCGAGGTTTTCGAAGTGCGCTCCTCAAATGACTGGTCAAATTTGATTTCAAGTTTTCCAACCTTGCCAATTTGCTAATACAACCGCTCAAAACGGCTCTTGAAAGTTCCTAGAAGCCATGAAAACGGAGCAAAACACGCCAGGTGAACTTGTTCACACTTTATTGTAATTATTGTAGGTTTTCAACGGAAAATTATTATTTAATTTTCGATCGAATTGTAACGCCATTCAGACTCTTATATTCACGCAATTGTGGCTTTTGCCAGTGCTAGCAGAACCACAGGCCACCCTTGCTAGGATAAATCATCGGCTGCATTTATTACGGACGGAACGCTTGTAGTGGCAAGTCATACAACGAATATAGTGTTCGCCCGGCGTGATCGCATTGCAACTGGCTACATGCAAGCCGTAAAGTTATTAATTGTTTTTACTAGATACCTGTGCTGAATTTTTTTTACCAGACGTTTCGAGGCAACTGCCTCTTCTTCAGTAGTTAAAAGTGCAACTGGTTACATCCTGCGAGATTAAATTCAAATCAGGAAAGGACCCGTTTTGACCGGCGTTCCGTGTTCATTCATCTTGTAAATTAAGGGGGCGACTGGGAGCGACCTGCACAGTTCACAACGTTGGTCAAGAGGACAAAAGAACGAACAATAGAACAATGCTCCCAGCCCTACAAAAGTAATGCAGCTGGAGGTTACATGTATCGGGATCCAGTGAAAATAGAGCTTTTGAAAGGTGCAGGTCTACTGCAAGTAACAGTCACTAAACTAAATATATATTTTACCAAATATTTAACTGGATTTGACTGGCAATATTAAATTGCAAAACGGACCATAAAATGGCCAAAACGAAACTGAAAATAGAAAGAACAGCCTTATTTCTTCATCTAAGTAGAAACAATGCCTTTCACTTACCACTGATGTTAAATCGCATCCAACTCCGTGAGGATAAGAGAGGAATCAACGACTGTTGTAGTGAACCCTCCCAAATTCAAAAAGTATTATGTCACCACATCATACGATGCATACAAAAATTCTATAAAAACGTATTTTTTTCACACACTTTATTTATTTGAATATGACTGCTTATAAGAAACATTGCGTTAGGCAAGTTGATCAAATATAATAGAGAATTTTATGACCATACGCAACTTTTTTTTGAAATTATGTCACTCTATAAAACGCAATTTTAGAACGTAAGCAAACACAAACTAAAGGCGACTATTTCAAAGAAATTGTTCAATTCTCCAACTGGTAAACGATCGTTTTAAATAATACAGCACACTTTTATCTCGTTTTTCAGAGAAGATTTTGTAATTTTTTGCTATTAGTAGTACATTTAGTTTTCCTAAGACCGTGAATGAAAAAGATCTAAACTTGGATTTCTCACAAAGATAGAGTGAAGGGTTGCCCTTCTTTTTCTCGTGTACACCTTATATTGTTGAAACACGGAATGAAAAAGTGTTTCCCCCCCAACCCCCCAGGTAGAAATAAAGAGCCTACAGATATATTGAAGTATTATTTCACACAATTGGCCTGCTTAACAGGCGAATGACTTGTTATCATTGCTGATCAGGTGCAATGTTATCAATGCGCATGTGCCAGATGCTCTGACGATACGTGATAGCGCTGAATGAATTGTCTAAATAACTTACTGAAGCCACGTCTTTCTCAGATCAAGTAGCAAAATTTGAGGAAGAAAGAGGAAGAAAATAAAATGGCTCAGAAGTTAGTGACACAGGCATACCCGGAAAAAAAGAAATGAGAGATCTCCCAACAGGAGGCGATGTTATGACCTTCCGATTATTTGTCGGGATGCTCTTCCACTGGGCTACAGGAGACTCATTTGCTTTTGTTAGGATTCAAATCAAATCAGATTCCGCCATGATGAACACGTTCTAAAACTTTATGTGATATTCTAAAACGCCTTTCGGGTAAAAAAGTGCCAAACTAACAGGTTAAGTTTGCAATTATTAGGCTCTCGTGGCGTACACTTGCCAACTTCCTAGTAGCACTTTCACAAATTGGGCCACTGTGTACTGTTATTGCAGCTTTTAGCCTAAACCAGCTTGCCAGAAATAACAAGAATTGTCACATAAACCTAGTTTAATGGCCCAGCTCCCACGAGTCTCCCCCTACAAACAACGCAAATTACTCTTAATATAATTATTCCACAACTGGCTACACTGGCTAAAAAACTTTGGCGAAATCATTAGATCCTACAGCGCTCCTTTTCTTATTCAAAATCAGTAACAACTTCATGTACTTAGAATTACAAAATATCTAACAAAAAGAAGTGGAGTTCCGAATATCCCAAGGTCCATTTGTATAAAACTGTTAGGTAAGTTGTGGTATTTTCTCAACTAAACTGAAGAATTTTTGTGCCACCTTTTTTTTGCAGTGAAGTCGTAAATCTGTCAAGACTGGGTGATTTAGACTGAATACGACTGTCAGGAAATCCTCAGATACCGAGGGCCGCTATCTTATCCTATTATCTTATGATTTAGTTTTTCAATTCTACATCCAGGCCAAGTCTCTTAATTTCTTTTGCAAACAGGTTAATCAAAAGAGTCGACAATAAATTGTGCAACCCAACTAATTCAACAAATTCATCGACAACATGAGTATTATCAAATTCATGTATTTCTTATAATGTGGCTTCAGACGAATAAATCGTCCAAGTTTTCGTATAGGTTCCCTTCGTACACTTGCATGTTGATTAGTGTCTGTGAAAGTAAAAGAATTATTAGTTAAGCACTAAGTTTAATAGATCGTTTCCGAGTTCATTTATAAAAGCTAGTCTAAGTGCAAAGCTTTCAACATGAAAATTGGTTTTGTTTGTATTTGAATGGAACTTAAATTCATAATAAAAACTAAACACGAAGCCTCGCTTTCATGATGAGGTTCAAAGCAACTCGGAAATGGTCTATTTAGTTGGTTATTATATACAGCAAAACAACCAATTAGAATGCACTTTGTTTAGTGACATCTAATTAACTAGAACTGCAAATTTACCTATAGTTAGTCACTGCGACTATTAGAAATCATTTCTTTTAAACATGACCTCCAAGTAAACTACAATTTACGGCTTTATCACGAGACAGAAACATAACAAACAAACCAATATGGGATTTATTGACCTTCGATTAACTGTTTGTTTTTACCTTATGCTTGTTTTCCATGTCTTTCAATTCGTCTCTAAGGATTTCAAACGTTGGACGATCATCGGGATTTTCTTGCCAACACTGCATCATAATGTTGTAACTGAAAAGCAAGAAGGTGATTTTTTCATGAATGACATGCAAGGAACACCGTAATCAAGGCTTAATTTATTGTAACGGTCAGATTCTGATAGCTTTAATGTGTATATGCTTAACGTTAAACAAGAATTTTCGCTATAAAAGGGCAAACCCTTCCTTCATTTCATGCCTTTGTGGACGAGAGATGCAAATTTAGGCCCCCTTTCAGTCGTGAAATGTTGTTGACTCAAGCGTCCTCGAAAAAATATGCCTCAAAATTTTATAAAATATCACCACAGCAAGTTCTTATTTGTTTAACAAGGGTTACTCTGAAAACTAAACCAATTTTATCGGTAAAAGCCGAAGAAAAAGACACATTTTGTTTGTCAGTTGTTTACGCTCTGACGGTTGATTGACAACTGAAGATGAACTGAACGACCTGGACAGGCCCCTTTTATACCGGAACGTCCTGTTTAAGAGAATGTTCCATTTGGCAGAACTCGCCCCAATCCTGTAGATTGGAGATGTTCCAAAGTGTGACCATTAAACGACAAGTTCCTCTGCATGGTATAAAAATAATAATGATGATGATGATTATGATGTTTTGGAGACCAGTAACCCCTGCCAAGATCGTTTACAGCACAGAAACAAACTGCGCAAAAAAACAAAAAACAAAACAAAACAAAACAAAAAAAACGTTTACTAGGAGGCACCGTCCTTAAATAAAATACAACTTTTTTTTCATAATAATCAAAAATTGTGAATAATCTATTTCATTCAAATGAAAGCTACTGAGCATCATTATGTTTCTGATGATAGCGATCTGTATCATTTTAAGGTCGTCGAGTTGAACTCGGGCACCCTTGACAAAGGTTTCTAAAGAGAAGACGATCGCGGTATACAATTCAAAAATTTATTGTCAGAGGAAAGTGTCTTTCTCAGAGTGCCCAATCCTGTTGAGGTGGTATCTTACGGCGGTACATTATTGATTTGCTTGGTTTTATTCCCACAATAAACATGATTCCAAAATTAGTCCGTGACAGCAGACACAGTTCGAAAAAGTGCTATCATCTCTACCATGAAAGTAACCTGTAGGGTTATGTATTTTGACCACTTTTTGCAATTTTGTTGTTCCCGCCATGGTTCCGAGAAGTAGAAGTCGATTTTACTTCGTGTAACGGTGACCGCAAAAAAAAAAAAAAAAAAAAAGGTTCCGAGACATGTTCATTTCCGGGCATGTTACGCTACTCAACGTCTTGTACCCGAATATAAGTTATGAAAACAGAAGTCGCTGTACTTACAGAGCGTCATCAACGTGATTTGGTTTCTGCATCCTGTAGCCCTGAATGAGTAAATCAGGCATTCTTTTGGGTGGAGTTCGTGGATAGGGAGAGCCCCCTAAAAAATAGAGGTTGGAAATAAAGAATATATCCATAACCGGCTCAGTGAGGAACCATTTGCTATTTTGCGTTCCAGAGGGACCTATTGTTCTCGTAAAGAAGTATATGCTGAGAGGAAATTTCCCTTTGGAGTGGTTGAAAATTCTTACTGGCCTAATTCGGTAAGGTAAAAGTCAGCAGTCTGTACTGGGTTACATAAGGCATCTAAAGATATTTAGTGGACGTTTCCTGTCATCATTCTCTTCTTTACGAAGGAATTTCTCGAGTGTTATGTGAATCACTCGGCTGAAGGAGGGCAACTAAAGACAGGGAACAATCCTTTTAAACCTTCCGAGGGCAAGGACAACAGCAGAAAACTCAGACTTATTTTGAGATGCTTTATGCAAGCGAACCCCAATAGGCAACCTTCTGAATAAAAGTTGGACTTGAGTTTGAGTGTCACTGAAGGTAACCAGAGTTAATTTGAGCGGCCTTGATAAGCTCTTTGGTTAGAGTTGCTAGTGAGTTTTGTTAAATGTCCGTCTTTTGTGAAAAGAAAAATAATTTATACCATAACAACAAAAACAATACTGAACAGCTCCAGTTGCGTACGACAGGATAATCAAGCAGACTCAGATTGTAACAGGTGGATAAGGGAGTAGGTTTAAAGAAGCTGCGGTTGTGGGTTGGTGGGGAGTAGAAAAGAATGTTTGGTTTGATAACTAAAGGTAAACTGGCCACCGTAAAGGATTTGAGTGCTGATGTTTCGGACATTAATCCTTAGTCAAACCGACATCATATTTTAAGAATGCTTGCGTACGAAGACATGACTTTGTTCCACAGTCACATGTCACAAAGTTCGCATTAATGAACTTATTTTACACTGGATGAAATAATGGATTTGATCATATTTGGCTTTAAGACAAATATGAGACAAATCTGATGTTATATTTGTCCGGGTTGTGAAG
Source organism: Pavona decussata (assembly GCF_977016875.1). NCBI lineage: Eukaryota > Metazoa > Cnidaria > Anthozoa > Scleractinia > Agariciidae > Pavona > Pavona decussata. The sequence goes on from NW_028145524.1 coordinate 865,693, forward strand.
ACAACAAATGTGGGACAAATATGTTTTCATATTTGTCCCTGATAAATGCGGGACAAATACTGTTTATGTAAGACACACCAGACAAATGTTTTACACAATGAAATGCACAAGCCAATGCTCTGATGAATCTATCTCTCCATAAATTTTTGTTTTAGTAGCACTCCCACTTATCTCCAGGGCCTGTTTTAGTTTCCCCTCTTTGTAACACTACAGGGGAAGATTTAGGGGTGGTGGATTGGGTGGTTGAAGCCCCCTCCTTTTATAAAAGCAGAAAATAAAAATATCAGTATCAAATTCACTTCCACAAAATTTATTTTCCTTGGAAATAGTATACTGTACATCGATTATTAGCAATGGTACTAAATGGATCATAAAATTAGAATACTTGTCTCTTCAAATAACAGTATTCACACATGCATCACAGCATGATATCTATCATATTCATGATGAAAGCAAAAATTCATATTTACAAAGATACAATTGGAATTGGCTAATTCGAACAGCCTCGGTTATTTCAATTTCCTCTTTAAGTTGAACTCAAAACCATTTCCTTTGGATCCGCCCTTCAGCCATTTACTATCAGCTATTTCAAACTCCAACTAATTTAAACTATTTTTCGTTTCCCCTGAGAGTTTGAAATAGCAGAGTTCAACTGTAGTAATAATAGATATTCAATCCTATATATATTCCCCTAGTTTGAAGATGACGTAAGATCCACATTTGCCCACATCAAATGTCATCTTTAAACACCTTTGTCTGTATTTAAACGGAACAAATGTGATATTTGTCTTAGATATACATCACATTTGGTCATATTTGTCATTGGAGCAAATGCATCATTATCCTATTTATCTCAAGGATAAATACCATATTTGTCTGTCAATTAAATATGGACAAATATGACAAATGTCATATTTGACTCATATTTACACAGCATTCATCTCGAGTCAAATCTAATTTTTCACCCAGTGTTATTTCTCCCACTTAAGCTTTTTTTTGTTGGAGGTTAGGGGGGGCATAGAGGGGAAGGACTCTGCAAACTGTACCTTCGCTTTATTTCAGTGAACCCTTACAAGTGCATAACGGCATTGAAATTACTTTGCTAGCGCATGCGCTGTGACATACCTATGGTAAATATCTCGTACAGCACGACTCCGTAACTCCATCTGTGTAGAAACAAATGATATTTGGATTGAATCATGCTACAGAAACCGGCATCCCCTTTTTATAACATCGTTTTCAACGTTTATTTTTAACTAAAGGCCAAGGCATACGGACAACATTTTCTTGTAAATTGTCGCGCAACAAATGTTGCATTGCAAATTGCGATTGCCTGTTGCTCCGCATATTACCACCTCCGCAACAAATTTTCTTGTTGGAACAAGTAGAAGGGGCGTCTACTTTCCGCGACAGAAAAATTTGCTGCAAAAAAGAAGGAGGTGGTAATACGGGAAACAAACAATCACAAGTTGCAACGCAAAAATTGTTGCGCGACAAGTTTCAAGAAAATGTTGCCAGTATAACTTGAACCATAGTGACTTGAGGGACTGGTTATGAAACCTAGCCATGAAAACAATGGTGCTGCAGTTTATGTTGGAAGGGCCGCGACTCAGCACAATCCTTTGTTTTAACGTTCACACTACAGTTGAATATCTTAACAAAACCATTTCGATTGGTCAGTTGCTCAAACACATTCCAAATTCTATTGTTGTTTGTGCAGGGTCAAGGCCGAAAAGGCAAACAAAAACATATAACAAAGAAGTTTGTCAGGTTTCATAACCATTGCCATCAATTAACTATGAAGAAGAAAATAAGAGTGGCCTCTTTCCCATTTTACGCCTAAGTTTAGTCATTTGCTCAGTTTCAGTGCGTACTTACACGTCACTCTTCGTGGTGTAGACTCCATAAAAAAGAGATTCATGTGCCGTCCATTTCACTGGCACTCGACCCTAACGAAAGGTGGACAAAAAATTTTACCAGTTTAGAAATAATTATTTAAAACAATGATAAACTTTAACTGTGGGAGAACTAGAATATTCTTTTTAACCAGTATGCTTGTGTCATTGACTGAAAAGCTCGTCTATATATATATAAAAATGAATGCCTCAATCGAAAAACATCAATCGCTGTCTACTGGTTGGATTCGAGTATTCTCGTTAGACGACGGTGAAAACCTACGGTACACGCAACATCAGCTGGCTGTTTAGGATAGTGGTAAATACTATAATAACTTGAACCTTGGATTTTGCCTGGTAAATATCCTCCTGATGAACGTCCCTGGCCATTCCAAAGTCGGTCACTTTACAAATTTCCTGCTCCCCGACCAAAACGTTACGCGCAGCAAGGTCGCGATGAATAATCTATCAATACAGAAGCAAAAGAGTTTATTTAAGAATACTGTGAAGTGTCCCACCTCTAATAACTCTTCATTTTCGTCCTTAATAAGTTCTACATGGTGGCGACCCCGGTTTCCTCCCTCCACCCCCCCACCCCCCCCCCCCCTTCCTTCGCCCTCACGCTGCACTTAAGTCCTTCCTTCAAATCAACAAAAAGCCTCTTAAGTGGCTCTGCTACGTGCTGAGAATAACCAATAAGCGTCTTCCGCGAATCGCACTAGACTATGTACCACAGGAAAGATCGAGAAAGGTTAGATGCGTGAAGCTTAATGTATTAAGAATATTAAAGACGATTGCATTGATCTCAACTTTACATTAGCGGACCCAAGAAGCAAAGCTGCTGATCGAGTAGGACGGCGTCGTCTTCCAGCGACGCTTCTTCGGTGGCGGCCGGAGTCGACGGTTCTTCTTACTGATGGCACGTAGCACTAGTACTTCAATTAAGAAGTTAGAGTAATTATTAACGGCTTAAATAACTGAGAACCAAAATGGCTATTATAGAACTGTGCAGTTCGTGGAGACTAATAGATGCTTAAACCTTAAAGCTTTTATTGCCACCCAAGAATACCTTATTCAGGTTTCTTATGATGAAAGCTTGTTATTTTTACTCCAAAAGCAGATCCGAGCTAACGTTTCAAGCATTTTTTATGGACGACAGTGTCTACCAGCCACATTCCTATGATGCACAGTTTATATGTTTTTAATGTTTTTTTACGAAGCTTTTGGATATTACTTAGCAAAAAACAAACAAATGCATGTGGACCGAACTTACGCTCCTTGACGACAAGTAGCGCATCCCATCAGCAATTTGCCACGCGAACTTCATCAGCTGTTGTGACGTTAAATTAGTTTGCGGCGTGACATCCGGGTTGTTGAAGTACATGTCACGTAATCCTCGGCTTTTCCTCAAGTAACCCAACAGATCACCATACGGGACATACTCAATTATTACAAGCAACGGATCTGTAATTTCAAGAAAAGAGTTCAAAAGTTGGAAACTGTGAACCTGTTCTCGGTAATCATAGCCGTAAGAAATGAAGAAAAAGAAGAAGAAGAAGAAGAAGAAGAAGAAGAAGAAGAAGAAGAAGAAGAAGAAGAAGAAGAAGAAGAAGAAGAAGAAGAAGAAGAAGAAGAAGAAGAAGAAGAAGAAGCTGACTTTCAAATTAGTTGAAGTTGTTACAGCTGAATTTCTCTTATACAGACAACAAAGGGACGAAACCAGGACTCCTTGTTACAGATGTGTCCGTATTGTAGAGGTTATTGATTCTGTGTCGTCAGAGCTCAGATGACAATAGTTATCGACTCTTGATATGTAAATTAATTTACATGCAGACTCAGCATGTCAGTACAAGAAACTGGAATAACACTGGCTGAAATGTTTTCTACAACGACATTGGATAACATTATTACACTAAGCCCAGCATGTCTTTATCAAAAAAAGACAAACAAACAAACAAAAAAGATAAGATTATTATTGAACATTTTTGTACCAGATTTAGTGACGCATCCCAGTAGTTTGATTACATGTGGATGAGGTTGGAGCTGCTTCATCACTTCAAGTTCTGATAACAAGTCTTTCCTTTCTTCCTCGAGGGCGTTATCTAAGGGTGTTAATGTTTCCAAATGTCAAATTAAGCACAATTTAATTAAAATTTAGTCCTCAATCTCTCGCAAGCAACCAGCTTGAGGCTTGAGGCTGACTTAGATGGTTCGTCATTCCCAGTAAGTTGTGCGCGTGACTTTTAAATAAATGAAGATTTACCCGCTAAGGCGAGCATTCTAGCTTTGTTATGTGTAGCTCAAGACCTTCCCTAAAAATCATCCCTCAGGCACAGAATTACATTGAATGAAGATAGTGGAAAACACAACGCGAACAGCGTGCCCTTAATAAAGTCTCACCTGCCGTAGTCATAACCAGACATCCTACAGCTTAATTTTGCCTTTAAAGTTACTTTTAAAATAGAGGATTTCTCCCGCATCTTGCAATGAACACTGTTGTTAGAAAAATTGCGAAACAAAATTGCGCTTTTCAATATTTGTCTCACAACGAAATATTATGTTGAGGAAATTTTATACGAGCCATCTAATCTCAGCAACACTGCGAGAGACGTTGCAGTGTGTAACATGTGTCCTTTAACTTGTCTTCGAGCGCTTCCATCATCATCACGTTGCAAGTAGAAGGAGAAATAGCCCGCGATTCAAAATTTGTTTTTTATTATATTCAAAATTACAATATACCATGGCCCAAGTAAAATTTTGGAATTCCAGTTTTATTTCGTTATTACATTACCTTTCAGCATTTTGATGGCCACTGTAGTTGCCCCTCCCCCCTCCTGAAGAGACATCACTTTGCCTTGAACAACTTGCCCAAAAGCTCCTTTACCGATGTGTTTCTCAATGGTCACATTTTGTCTTGGAATTTCCCAAGATTGCAATGTTGGTCGAGTCGGAGCGTATTCGATGATTTCTAGATAATCCTCGGTTCCATCAACTGTCGTTTCTTCTTCATCTGCCGGGGACCTTGGAACGTCACTCAATATTAGGTGCCTCACAGGCACTTGATTATGAACAGTGTCGTTCCTTACATTGGCCATTTCAATTTCAAGGACGGCATTCTGAAAAGAGAGATCAGTACACCACGCCAAGATTAAGGTTTGGATCTACGAGAGCCATTACTGTTACCCCCATCAAGTTCTTGAAGCGGAGTTCTCGATCTTCTCACTGCTAGTTGTCCCTTGTTTTTCTTACTGGATGTTTAAAGCTTCTGGGAACTCGATCGCTCGCTTTAATATCCCTATTAGCGACTAGTGAAAAGGTCCGTCTTACACTATCTTATACCGATATCAAATATGTTCGCTTGCTTGTTTTTTCAATGAACGCGCTTCGAAGGGTACTTTTCGTCGATCAGTCTATCATCTTTCAAGTTGCTCAATTTAGTCCATTGTCAATCCTGATCTACAGGAAGATCCAACTACAAATTGGTCCTTTTTTGTAGAAGTGGTCCTTGCTAAGTTCACAGAAGTCATAGGCATTAAGTTTTTTGTGCCTAATAAATCTATACGTTGCGTTTCATTTGTGCCGAATACAGTTCAACTTAAATATAAAAAGCATATACCCTCCGCTAGTTTTTTGGCCATTCGACTCTGTCTATTGGCCATTGCACTTTTCAGGTTCTCTGGGGGTTTGAACTATATTCAACCCCACTAAAACGCGGCCTTTCAATTGAGGTTCAACTCACTTCGTAACCTTCGTTAGCTTCTTCATAAGGTCTCCGGTTTGAATTCCGTCTACAGTGGAAGAGAAAACAATGAGTGGAAATAAAATGTTCATGTCTTTACAGAGCAGGGATCAGGGATGGCGGATTGATGGAAGCAGGGATAGCAGGAGGGATGGCAGGGATGGCGGAGCGCTAAGAGCACTCGCCTCCCACCACTGTGGCCCAGGTTCGATTCGCTGTCTCCGCGTTATATGTGGGTTGAGTTTGTTGTTGGTTCTCGTCCTTGCTCCGAGGGTTTTTCTCTGGGTACTCTGGTTTTCCTCCCTCCACAAAAACCAACACTTCCAAATTCCAATTCAATCTGGAAACAGTGGATAAAAGAGTCACCCCGTGGAATCCACTGAAATCAGTTCCCATTGTTTTATTATTATTTACAGGCTAAAGAAATATAACTACCATTATTTATATTGTGGTAAATTCCTTTTAATATGAAGGGCCCATCAGTGTGTGCCCCGAAAAACTACAATTTGTTCACTGGGAGTTGAAAGCCCCAAATAAAAAACTCCATAAAACAAATGTACTTTCCCAACTGCATTGAAGGTCAGTCATTGCTTCTTTTATGCAAGCACGTACGCCCAGACAGATTGAGCCAAGCTACATTTAACGCCCTCCTTCCAATAAGGGCCCCTCTTTCTGTTAATAAGTGCTCCTGTGGTCAGTCAGAAAGCGTGATTAGATTCCAGTCAGCGTCCCCTCTTTGTGATTATTAAGAATGACAGTAAAGCTATCGATCTAACATAAGTGTTAAGGTTTTCCCCAACTGCGCAGGATTTGCTCGGCCTTCACCGAACTTTTATTTCCTATAGTTTCTGTTAGTACACATATTTTATTCACTAGTGTTTGACTATATAACAAATGCACTGGTAAAAAGATCCCCACCCTTCTCTCGCCTGGGGCTGTTAGAATAAAGCTTGCACCCAAGGCCCAGTTGTTCAAAGCCCGGTTAAGCTAATCAGTTTAATGACTAATTCTTCCAAGAGATTTTTTTATCCTTTAGTGCTGACTTAGTATTATAGCTTAAAATTAGCTCTCGAAAACATTTAGAGATGAAAACGTCGGTTGCGGGGATTAGCGTTAATAAGCTTTCAAACAACCGGTCCCAGAGGACGTCATATCTAGTGTTCACGTTAAGTGAAAGAGTTGTGTGAACGCTTTGTTTAAATCTGAACAGTATATACATCTTTCACCAGATGGCCTTACCGAGTGTCCTTTTTATTTCTTTGACCTGTAAAGGAAGCAGAAGTTTTCTTTGTTTCAGTTTATTTCCAGACATTATTATAACATTTACTCTTGTCTAATCAGAAGCCAAAAAAGAAAAAAAAAAAAAGATTCCAAATGTTATTGACTTGAAAGTTCCCTGGCTAAATGGCACAGATTTTATCAATTTTCTACGCTCGTTTTAATTTGTTGTAGACCGGAGGGTTTTGCCATAACTGCAGCATATGAATCATAGTGATTATTACAGGAAATAGCATGTCAGATTGACCTACAATCAAGGACAAAGGGGCTTGGGATAAATGCTGCCAAGGATGCTATTTAACAATTATTCCGTGAGCGCGCGTTGAATATGAGATGGTAAATAGCCAACGAGGCGGGAAGCGCCGAGTCGGCTATAACTAATCTCATATCCAACAAGCGCGAATGGAATAATTGTTTTATTAAATTCTCCGCGTTTGGACATTGCTGTTGAAGTTTACTGAATTTTTATATTTTAAGAAAAAATTTCTTTCAAATTTAAACGACCGGATGTTGAGGCAAACTCCGACCAAAGCGCGCGAAACCTAATGATCACATGACACGCGCAGCGCTTTGCAAACGGAGTTGAATGAAAAATCGAAAGCGAAAAAAATCGGACACAGTCGGACATCTAAAATTCAAGAAACGTTTAAATGTACGAATTATAACCTTTCTGAGACTAGCATTCAAGTGCTTTTGAAGTTCCAGTTCATCGAGAAGCGTAACAGTTGTGCACATTTGAGCAAATGTTCTGCTGTGTGGTTCCGAGCGAAGGAAGAGATCAGGGCAAGGACGGCTTTTTTCATGCTGAACTGAATTCCTCGCGGACGATTTAAAACACTTCAGGGAAGTCCAAGTGTACGAGGTACAACCTCACTGAGACAAGCATGAGTCAAGCATCCAGTGCAAGTTTTTAAACTTCAAGCGTATTTGAGAAGCGTAAGAGCTGTGCACATTAGCGCAATGTTTTGCTGAGTGGTGCTGAGTGACGGAAACGAACATTATGGCCGCCGCTCGTACGGATTTCATAGATGAACCATCTGAAGTCCTCGTAAATTCGTAAAAACATAAAGGCAGGCATGAAGCTCTTCCTCTTCGATTGGCTTTAACCTCTTACCGCCAGGATTTGCAAGCCATCATGAAACTTTTGAAGGTAACCGGTTGTTATTGTTGTTGTTATGTGATCTAAAAAATCGTAAAATCTTGCAATTTTGAAGACTTTAAAGGAAGCTTCAGAGATACGTACCATTAAATAGTGTGTCATACCGAACTTTGTGGCTTTTGTTGTTGTTATATTGAGATGGCATTGTTTGGTATTTCTTTCTTTTCCTTTTTTTTTTCTACATTTTTCCGAAGAAACTTTTGCTTTCCACCGAAAAAAAGAATTAGCTTAGCGACACCTGGGGCTTTCGTTTTCCATATAAGGTCAAACTACGGTATATGAGCTGATAACCGAGATTTAGTGAACCAATCAGAACGCTAGAAATACGATATCCGAGGCTGAGAATTTAATAATTACTGCTAGTTTAACCCAAGTAGCCGTGTTATCAGTTAACAACACATTTTACTACCACACACCCTCCCCAAATACAAGGCTGGTTCCCTCCCCTTCCCCTTATGAAGGACTGTTACTCAGGTTAGCATCGCACCGGTACGCGGACGGTCATGGATTAGATCCCTGCCGTGATAAAAAAGAAATAATAGGGAGCTTTAGAAACGATGAAGGCGAATCAACAACAATTTCTTTGCCGTCACTGCACGACTAGCAAAAAAGACGTTCGGGAGGACGTAAACACGCGACGACGGATTTTTCTTTCTTTTTCAAAATTTGGGTTTGGTGTCCAAGAATTCAACGCCAAGACGTTTCACCTTCATTTGACATTTAAAACAGAAGTGACGTGACGTTTTTGCTGCCGTCACCGTCGTCGTTGCTTAAGCTCCCTATTTCAGTTTAGTTATTTTACTTACGTCTTCGACGAATTCCGTAAATAGCAAACGAAATTATCATCACCGCAAGGAAACCAATCACAGGTCCATAAACTAAAGCCATGTTCATTTTCTCTTTAATATTTGGAGAAGTGGTTGAGACGTCTGCGTTCAAGATAACCAAACAAAAATGACTTACATTTTAAACGCGTAAAAATTCCACCGTTTTGCTTACAGTAATTAAAACCAACGAAAACAACGAAAAAGGCTGAGTATAGTTTGTGTTTATGATGGGCCATGTTGTAGGCGCCATTCAATGAGGAGATATTTGCATAAACATAAAATTTATTTCCCAAAGGAAAATCATTCGAATCTATTGTTTCACTCCTCCAATATGGCAGCCGTGAACACGCCCTATAAGGGTGTTTCCGAACAACAATTATATAGTATAAGAAAACAAGGCGCGAAAGCCCGATTTGTTGCTTGTTACAATTCTAAATCACGTGCCTGTGTTCAAGTTTCTTGAGTTTCCTCCTACTGGGTTCCTTTTGGATAACAGCTTTGAATTCGTTTTTACAGTGCTTATGGAAACTATATGTCTGCATAATTTTTGCCGCGGTTTCATATGCCCTCTCTAACTACAAACGTTTTACGCCGTGAGTGTATATGTGTTATTAGATGTTTTGTAGTGTAGTATCGTTGTTTATTTCTACGAGTTAACAACAAGTAAAAATATACAGCGATACTACACAACAGAACATCCAAAAAGAGATTGATTAAACATTTTAAACTTTTCTGATAAGTGGCAAAGAAACCTATATTTTAGACTTTATGTTATGCTATTTATTTTTTATAAGATTAAATTTAGAAATACAATTAACTATAAAAATGAGCGAAAAAACGGAACGACGTTTCGGCGTCATCCTGGCACCATTTTCAAGTAAAGAGTGGAACAGAAAAGATAATTTATACGTAAAGTAAAGGTGTGAAATAGAATAAATTAAATTTAAAACTAAAAGTAACTGTCCGGTGTTCATTCAGAAGGTGTCATAAAGTGGGAGTTTTGTCCGTTAGACAAATAGTTTTGCACGAATGGAGTCTGACTGGGTGTTTAGACTCGGTCTCTTCTTTCTGATCCAAAGCATTTCGAATATTAAACAATCAAGCTTTCCCTGACATTTCTTTAAGATTGTGAAGTTACTTGTCAGGTCGCCAATTGTGTCGACTTGGTGATTATTCTTTAGGTGTTTCCCGATGGCCGAGAACCGATGTTCATCAATGCGTTGGTGAAGGTGACGGCTGGTATAGCCGACGTAATCTGCATCACACAGATCACATACAAAGTGATACACAACACACTGTTGATTGATCAAGGGTGGCTTAGGCTCCTGCACTTTAAGATCGTCACTAAGTTTACGGCTACTGAAAACTGGCTGAAGAATGTGGTCAATTTTGTTGCTTAAGTCAGAAAGATGTTTCTTTACGATGTCAGCTGACCTCTGGTCTTTGAATGGTAAGACTATCCGATGAATGTTTTCAGTTTGAGGCGTCGGTAGCGTGTCTCGCGACGTCACAGAAGTAACGAAGTGGGCGATGGTAGAGTTGATAAGAGAATCTGGGTACTTGAGTTTAGAGAACATTAGTTTGAGGCGTTCACATTCTGTTGTAAATAGATCCCAGGTCGACGACAAGCGAAAGGCACGGTTTAACATTGTCTTGACTAGGGACCTTTTGTAGCGGTTATCAACATGACTCTGATGGTGAAGGAGAAGACCGGTGTTTGTTGGTGTCCGGTAAACGCTGGTTACTAGCTTACAGCCTTTCTTAAGAATTTCAATGCCGACAAATGGCAGCTTACCATTAGTCGCGATCTCCATGGTGAAGGAAATGGAAGGGTGACAGTTGTTCAAAGTCACCAGAAAGGCTTCAGCTGTCGGTACATCTTTGACGAAGACAAGAACAGAACTTAACAGAATCTACGACGAAATACGCCAGAGCTGTTCGGCCATCCAATACATGTGCATCTTAAGAACTATGGGTAACCTCCGCAAAAAACACGACGAGAAAATGATGAGCGGTCATATCAGCAAGATCATGAACCTACTAAACAAAGATTACGACGTGGACGAGCAAATCCAGACCATTTCTGCCTACAAGCTCTCATTTTTCCAAAAGCTTGTGCTTTGTCGAGGTTTAAAGTTCTCTCTCCCACAACGCATTTCGCCTATGGAGATACAAGCTAGTTTTGAGAAGGCTTACTGGAAACTTGAGCCCTTATTATCTGACGATAAGAAGGAATTAGCAGCTGCGACCCTGCGATCGATCGCACTCAACTACATCGAGTGTAAGGCCCCAAAACCACCAAAAGCACTACAGCGAGCTATTGAACAACTAAAACGAAGAGATGACATCGTAATCACGAGACCTGATAAAGGGACAGGAGTGGTTGTCATGGATAAGGCAGAATATGTTCGCCTTTTGAGTGAAGCATCCATAAATGACACAGCTAAATTTGTCACCGTTAGCTCGGAAAGACCTAAGACACGAGGGCGACCACTGAAACACTACCACCCTTTACTGATGAAAGAAAAGCATCTCGAATCCGTCGTTAGGAAAATTCTCCCGAAGCAGATTGCCGACTCAGTTTGCCCGAAAGGATCACGACTCGCCCATCTTTATGGTCTCCCAAAGACGCATAGAAAGAAGCTGGCAATGAGGCCCATTCTATCAGCCACAAGTACCTATAACTACGCTCTCGCCAGATGGCTCGACAATAAACTTAAACCTCTGTCGACCAATAGCTACACTATATCTGATACTTTCTCCTTCGCTGACGAGATTCGTGATTTGAGCTTTAATGAGACTGACATCCTAGTATCCTATGATGTCTCTTCTCTATTTACGAACGTCCCACTACAAGAAACTATCGAGATCCTTGCCGAGAAAGCTTTTGTTGACCACTGGTTCAACAAAACACACAATCTGAACATCAGCAAGCCTGATTTGATTGAACTGCAGTCAGTAGCAACAAAGGACCAGCTTTTTCAATTCAATGGTAAGCTTTACGAGCAAACTGACGGAGTGGCGATGGGCTCTCCCTTAGGCCCCCTTATGGCTAATACTTTTCTTTGTTCCATCGAAGAAAAACCACAAGACGAGAACAAATTGCCAGACTTCTACAAGCGCTATGTGGATGACACACTAGCTGCAGTCAAAGATGTACCGACAGCTGAAGCCTTTCTGGTGACTTTGAACAACTGTCACCCTTCCATTTCCTTCACCATGGAGATCGCGACTAATGGTAAGCTGCCATTTGTCGGCATTGAAATTCTTAAGAAAGGCTGTAAGCTAGTAACCAGTGTTTACCGGACACCAACAAACACCGGTCTTCTCCTTCACCATCAGAGTCATGTTGATAACCGCTACAAAAGGTCCCTAGTCAAGACAATGTTAAACCGTGCCTTTCGCTTGTCGTCGACCTGGGATCTATTTACAACAGAATGTGAACGCCTCAAACTAATGTTCTCTAAACTCAAGTACCCAGATTCTCTTATCAACTCTACCATCGCCCACTTCGTTACTTCTGTGACGTCGCTAGACACGCTACCGACGCCTCAAACTGAAAACATTCATCGGATAGTCTTACCATTCAAAGACCAGAGGTCAGCTGACATTGTAAAGAAACATCTTTCTGACTTAAGCAACAAAATTGACCACATTCTTCAGCCAGTTTTCAGTAGCCGTAAACTTAAAGTGCAGGAGCCTAAGCCACCCTTGATCAATCAACAGTGTGTTGTGTATCACTTTGTATGTGATCTGTGTGATGCAGATTACGTCGGCTATACCAGCCGTCACCTTCACCAACGCATTGATGAACATCGGTTCTCGGCCATCGGGAAACACCTAAAGAATAATCACCAAGTCGACACAATTGGCGACCTGACAAGTAACTTCACAATCTTAAAGAAATGTCAGGGAAAGCTTGATTGTTTAATATTCGAAATGCTTTGGATCAGAAAGAAGAGACCGAGTCTAAACACCCAGTCAGACTCCATTCGTGCAAAACTATTTGTCTAACGGACAAAACTCCCACTTTATGACACCTTCTGAATGAACACCGGACAGTTACTTTTAGTTTTAAATTTAATTTATTCTATTTCACACCTTTACTTTACGTATAAATTATCTTTTCTGTTCCACTCTTTACTTGAAAATGGTGCCAGGATGACGCCGAAACGTCGTTCCGTTTTTTCGCTCATTTTTATAGCTATTTATTTTTAGGCCTAATTTAGAAGAACCAAATGAACCCTCAAAATAACCATTTACTCGGGCCCAATTAAGGGGCTTAAACATATATTTTAAATTTAAGGTGTTTCAGTTAAAAGGACATACGAACTGTGCAAAAGAATCAACCATGCAACTTTACATCTTCGATTCGATTTACCGGAGAAAGCACCCATCGAAACTCTTGGTGGATCCACGTTAAACTGATCACCAAGTTTTCCATCTTTTGTCATCTCCTTCATTAAAGACTCAACCTCGCTCTCTCCAACAGATTCACCAAATGTCAACTCTGCGTCAGCGGTGACACTTCCCTTTCTATAAAAAGGTCAAAGTCGAAATAAATAAAACTTGAAATTTGGAGTGGAACCAAATTGAAGTGGCTCTTTGTTCAAAGTTCCTACATGTAGCTGGTGCTAACAAAATTATATATTGTGGCGGAGGACAAAAACCGGGGCATTAATGGCATCTAACCTGTGTTTCGAAACCGAGCCACAGTGGTAGAACGCGAGTTTTCTTATTACTTTTCCATCTCTGTTACTCAAGTTAGAAACATAAGCCATCAATTTAAACCTTAGAATACCTTTCTCTTCACACCTTCTATAGTCGAAAGTGAAGACAAGTGGCACCAGATACCACCTATTAAATCACGTAGCTGCATGCATGGGATTTAAGCACTTACTTCAATGCCTTGACTGTTACGTCCATGATCAAGATATCCGGGAAGTTGCCAGCTTCGTCCGTAATCTACAGCAGTTTGAGAAACCGTAGCTAGTCATTAACAGTCCAAGGCACGGCTCTCAAAGTCAAGTGCTGAAGCTGTGATTATTTTGGTTCTGGTCTGAGATAAGGATTTTTTTCTTTCTGTGTGCAGATTTGCTTAGTAAAAATTAAGCACGGTGCATCCTAATGCAGAATTTTTTTTGCACAGTCTATGACTATCAGGGGAAAAGCAAATCTTAGTATGGGCTACTGGAAGCCAGAGAAAATTGGGAGCAGCGGGTGTATTTTCGAGATAATTAAGCAACAATTATTAAAGCAATGTATGGGGTGTTTTTTGATTCCAAATTTAAGCTTTATTATCTCTGAAAGAGGCATGGTTACCTCTTTTCGGATACCAAGAACACTTGCTAAGTTCTGCTTTCTCCGCATAGTTTTAAACCGCGCAAAATATCCCTGTATTAGTAGGCACCACCCACAGGAAACCCGAGTATCATGAGATGCGCAGAACGTATGTGCACTAACAAAAGTACGCATCGTCTTTAAGGCAAGTCAATGCCAAATGTAATCGCATGCATGCAACCTTACGTTTTCTTGCCTCAAAACATTATTTTAGTATAACAAAGTGAAGAGCCAGATTACATGAAACCTCAGTCTTCCTAATTGTAAGGGTGTGTGGCAGGAATGTACACGGTCAGACACAACTGAATATTGAAATGCCTTCCAATATTCCTTCCAACAATCAGGAACATCAAAATTTACATTTTTTATGCTATGATTGACTTCCATATATAAAATGGGGCACCTCTACCAGAACTTGTATCTGTATGTACAGTTATTTCGCTTTCTTTTTTCAATAGTTAGCAAAATGAATGAGGAACAGCTTACAGCTTTCTTTATGAGACCAAGAAGTTCTCTTGTTTCAGGATTGTCCATATTCGCATACTCTGGTTTCCATTGTGCATTGGTAATCTTAAGACTGACAACCAAAATCTTTCCTAGTAGGTCTGTAAGAACAACACATTGTTGATTCATCATCAATCCATACAAACACACTGAATTTTTAAATTACGCATGTGATGTTAGTATTCGAACCCAGAAGCTCAACAGAACTGTTAGTACATACTAGACAACTGGACATAAGCGTAGGAATTTTCGTGCGTCACAGAATCTCGACCACTCTTCCCTTATTCAACTGAAATAACTTTAAAATGTTAATAACAGTAATTTTGTCCTTGTAATGCCTGCTTTTATGTAAATGTTAGATATTTTCCTCGTGTATCTTTTGGGTCTTTAAAGGCCCAATGTGTTATATTTAGACTTCCACGGTACCTTTCTTTTCAGTTCTGTATGTAAGCTGATCGATCGGTCAGCTGATCGATCGATTGATTGATTGATTGATTGATTGGTTGGTTGTTTGATTGGTTGAATGGTGGATTGATTGCTAAGTTTATTGATCGATTGATTGATTGGTTGATTGATTGATTAATTGATTGATTGATTGATTGATTGATTGATTGATTGATTGGTTGATTGAATGATTAATTGCTAAGTTGCTTAGCGGACACAAGTCACAATTTTACTTGTGATAAATGTACCTTCTTCCTGGCAGTTTGTTCCCTTCTTTCCTCTTTCACAGAGACAAAGAAATGCTCCAAATTTTCTGCATTTCTGTCCGTTGGTGCATTGTATTCCGCAACGTTCAACTGTAAAAAAGGATTACAGGAAAGAAAAAAAAATCAAAGACCGATTGAACAAACTTTTACACAATGCCCCCACAAACGATTTTTGTGGACCTTTTTTTTACATGAATTTTAAATACGTAAACTTTGGTCGTGTATCAGTGGGATAAATGTCCATAAAAAAATTGTTAAAATTGCTAGAGGTCTTACCAGAATCGCCAGGTCCAAGAACACTGGTTGTAGCGTGTGATGCTCTGGCAGAAGAAGGACTGATGTTTGGTGAGGTATTTCCATTTGTTTCACTTGATGATGTTATGGTTTTTACTGTTCTCAAAGTTGTCGTGGCAGAAGAAGGACTGATGTTTGATGAGGTATCCCCATTTGTTTCACTTGATGTTGTTATGATTTTTACTGTTTTCAAAGTTGCCATGGTAGAAGAAGGACCGATGGTTGATAAGGTATCTCCATTTGTTTCACTTGATTTTGTCATAATTTTTACTGTTCTCAAAGTTGTCCTGGCCTGTACATCTTCCCTTAAACTTGACGAGACTAGGCCAGAGGTTTCGACAAGGGTAGCGGAACTTGCAAATGTGCTTTGTGGTGCTATGGTAGTAGCAAGTTTCATGTTTGAGCTATCTACCACCAGGTCGGTTGTTGTCACGCGGGTTGTGCTTGGCTCCACTGTCAGGCTGGAAGTAACCTGGAAACTTTGCGATGACCTGGCCACGAACGTTGTTCCAGGAGAATGTGGTGGTGTAGTGGTAAAAAAACTTACGCTGCTCGAAACAGAAGGATTCGTCGATGAGCTATGCTTTATCCTCATACATCTAGTTGTTGAGATTGGGGTTGCTACTACTGCAGAAGAACTTTTCATTGCACATCTTAAAGAAAAACTCGAAGGTGTTTTTGATGTGCTTCCTTCGTTAGCACCTGTGGGATAATGGCACAGAAAAATGGTCTCATAATCACGAGCAACTTTTTTGCCTCCCCAGAATCTGTGTATTTTTCAATTTCTTAGTCTCGAGGAAGGGTACACTCGAGAACAAATGCTCTGACATAAGCTAAGTATTACGACCTTGAGTGATCTTAGTTTCTATGTTACGTTAGATTGCAAGAACGAAGGATCGCAGCATTGCCTTATCTATTGTATTGCACTTTGCTTCTCTATCTATCTCCATCTTTCTCTCAAATCCACACTCGAATCATTAATCACTTACCAACTACATTGCAAGGCGACGGAACAACACGTCTGGGCCTCCCTCTAACGCCATACTTAAAATATGACCATCTGTAAACGATTCCTGCTTGCTCCTCGTAAAGACAGCTTTTGGACATTCTTGTAATTGTATCTGGGGACATAGCGTGATCCCAAACGTTGAGATTAGTCAACAGGCCTTGAAATGACTTCGCTGAGTTGAAGCCGCCCCCAAGAGAATCTTGCTCTTGTCCCAAAACCAGGGATCCTCCAGATCTTATCACGTGACCTGTCTTGAAGTTCGTCTTGTTTGCGGATAAGGCACCGTCTATGTAAAAGCCCAGTGAGCCAACATTGTTTTCCCAGGATACGCAGATCTGATGCCAGTCGCCGTCGTTAGCTGACACTGATAGTGCTCTAATAAATGAAATAATAATAACATAAGCAATAACAAAGGCAAAACAAATGACAGTGAACATGGCAATGATAATGATGACGATGATGATATTACTTTTATAATGTGCATGTACCTTTCGAATATTTTGAAATGCGCAGAGCAATTTAAACTGAATAGCTACTAAAATACATAAAAAAAGTTATGTATGTACACACCTGTGTGCATTTAAGACTATCTTAACTTCGCTATCTTAGCGGATGGAGGTCGTTTTTATGGCAGCTATATAATTTATTAATATTCAATCTCCAAGGCCAATATACTTGCTGTAGACTAAGTCGTGTAAAATGTAACATTACATTCCTTTCACAAGACACTGAATATACTATGTGGTGGTAATTGCCGGAAGAAAAAAACTCACAGGATAATCATTGCTGACGTCATTGTATAGATTTGCTTCGTTAGCACATACCAAACCGGCAACAAGTTACGAACAAAGCAAAAGAGCGCTCACAATATCAGTGTGATATATACGGCTGGGTGGCAAGAGCCAGCCATTTATTCTGTGTAAAATCTAGACACTTATAACGCTTGTTTCACAAAATCTACTTAACATGCTACGCTAAAATTTTGAGAAAATGTTAAATTTACCAAGCTCTTTTAATTATTAGTAGCTAGTTTTGTCGTTCCCGCTGATCTATTCCAATGAGGTTAAACGTGTAAACAACGATCTGCCTATAGGTGTTATTGACCTGCACAAGTTACCTTTTTTCGTTTCCGATCCACACATCAAATGAATTGTATTTTGTGATGAGGATCTCATTATTTGCCGCTGGCACAGAGTAGCTGAAGGGTGTACCGTCAGTGGTATCATTCGATTTCATCCAGAAACACACTGTGAACTCCGTCATGTTAGGCATACCCCAAATGTTTACCCTATCTGTCACGTTTTTCTTTGGGAACTCCAAAGCATAGTCTACAAATCAGAAATTTCATGTTCATAGTTAAACGTACTTGTAAGAACTGGTATGTTTCTTGTTGACAGTGAAACAGGGAATCGACGCAACAACTTTGAAGCCTTATTTTCCACAAAACCGGTGAATAAATGAATAATATAGATCAAAGTGTCTTTTCTAACAATAATGACAAGATAGTAGAGACCATGCAGGCTTCTCTTAACTTATTTTCATTTTAAACATGATGTATTGATCATCGAAAAGCCCATCTGGGAGTGTTCAATAAAGTATTATCTTATTATCTTATCTTATCTTCTCACGTCGGTGACAGTTCAATCGGAAGTTTTAATTGCCCATCAGTGGACAGAACACTAACATTTCCTTACAACTGTCTCATGCAATTTCTGTAGCACGCACTGCTCGCCTCACGTAAAAAAATCGTACACAACTGTGCTACGGTGTTTTAAAATCCTACGATATATATTACATGTCGCGAGCGACGTTGTAGGTTTAATTTACACGAAACAATTCGTACCCTTAGCCTGTCGTCAACATGTCGTATGCAACAACGTCGTACCAAGTCACTTACTCACAGCGGCTGCTCCTCTTACGAACAGGAAACCAATTATCTATTGTTTGTTACCTTAACGGGAAAAAGATAAAAGCTAATAATGTGCTCTTAAAAGACGCTCCATACCTGCGATCAAAGGGGAACCGTTGACATAGAAAAGGTAACAAAACACAAAGACCGTGTAAGCAAACATGTCACAGCGCCCTCTACCTATAAACAGAATTGAAAACAAAAACCACTGTAAATCGTTCTGTTGTACATTAGAGTTACCTGGGAGATGTGGACAAGAAGAATGCACTTCAAAATGCAATGGCTTACAGCGGTTGGCCGCTTTTCTAGTGTAAACCAATATCCAGCATACTTTGTAAGAAACTATTTCTATAGTAAAGAAAACTTATAAGATGAATCTTCCCTTATAGGAAACAAGAGCATGCAGATCAATTTATTTTATAGAGTGATTATGAAACTTGAACGCATGATGCTTTGGTATCTGTGCTGATTATCTTTTTATCGTTCTCTAATCAGAGTAGCAGAGTGCATTAAATGAAGTAGTGCTGTTAGAGTTACAACTTCCGGTCAGTAAGCTGACAATAAGTAGGAATAAGACGAAGTCTGGTAAACACCTTATAAACACGCAAACAATTGTTAGCTTTTAATACTTCAAATAAAACGGAAATACATCACCCTGTTAATATTAAAGAGTATTATTCAATTTTGGACACTATCTAGATCGAATTGGAATCCAACATGTTGGTTTCTGCATGAGGAGAGGGGAAAACGATAGTACCCGGAGAAAAACGTCTCGGGTAACGGCGAGAACCAACAAGAAAGTCAACCCACAGATAACGCCGAGTCCGGGAATCCGGGCCGCATTGGTGGAAGGCGAATCGGCCCTCACCAGTACTCTTGTTTCGGTCGTTATCGTGTATCGTAAAGAGACTTATGGACAGATTCTTATGAAAACTGCAATGGTATTGGATAGAAAAGTAAACATGTTTATACCTGATTCCAGCTAAAGATGATCTAACAAGGGCAAATTCCTCTTATGTTCAGGCTTGCTTGTTTATTCAATTCTGCAGTATATCCTGGATGCTATAGAGGTTTCATGGTCGATGCTAAAAACATTCCGGTTTACCAAATTAAAATCGTTTCCTGAGTTCACTCCTCTGTCCATATGTTGGTGCAACAATCTTCTTCATATCCTTACCAATAGGAGGTATTTTAAAGCTCCAATATGTTAATCAATCGCAGTTAAAAATTTATCTCTTACCTTGCATGTTGTTTGTGTGTAAACTCTTTCAATCTTCCGATCTTGTGTTCTCCCCTTGCTCAGCTCCTAAACCGAATAAGTTTTGAGACTGTTACTGCGCAAAAACGGAAAAGACATTTCCGGTCGTTTAGTGACTAAACACTTTGCACCTTCTTTCAATCAATAGCAAATGAATCGCTTAAACGGCCAATAATACTTCGGACAAGTGTTTCATGTTAATAGCCTGTGTTGATAGAAATAGATGCCGGAATCAAAAACATGGTCAATTACAAAGACTTTAAGGAATTATAGAAATGTAGACGCCTTATTTAAATCTATCACAGGAAGTTTCAAAGACAAGCAATAAAAAGACTCAACCTGACAGTGTGCACGTCTTAATTGCAAATGTAGTTGCCAGGCCTTCTTGCTCAAACAGAGGAATTACAAGAAACCAAGTTCGCTCTGTGATTATAAGCTAAGGTCGCTAAGCCTTCACTGGCAGATATACAAGGCGCATTCTAACTCAGTTGTTGTCGGACTAAGAGCGGAAAGGGCCCGGGGGATACCCTCCGGGGGGATACCCTCCCCCCCTTATTTTTAGGCCAAAACCGAGTTTGTGGCGCCGAGGCGTCGAGGTATTTCATTTGAAAAATCAAGTCGAGCGTTCGAAAGCGCCTCCAAGTCCCCCCTCCCCCCCCCCCCCCCCGTCCCACACACACGACACACACGACTTACCTGAAGGTTTAGATCCACTGTTTAGTTAATTTGATTGCATTAAAACGTTATCCACCCAAACACAATCGAGGACCAGAAAGTAATGCAATACAAAGAGTCAGCGGCCAAGCAAAAAACATTCATAGCGTTAAAATTGAGAGTTTTGCGCCACATGAGAACGGATGAAACAACGGCGACCGTTAAGCGTAAGCTTTTTACAAATGCCGATATTCCTTGTAATAATTCACCGTTACTATGAGCCCTTTCAGTATTCCCATACATTTCCTTATATTTCAAACGGTTACGCATGGCACTCAATTTCTGTAGGCTCCCTGTACTGAGGACCAAGCAATAGTCGCCGCTAGGTTGAAGCTATCTTTTAAGGTGCTTTTAAAAAGCGCCCCCTTGAAGCTATCTTCTAAGAAGCTTTATTTTAAGGAAGCTATCTTTTTAAGTGCTATCTTCCGTGCGTACGCGCAAAAATATATTTCCATTAGTAGGCACCGTCCTTAAGAAATTAGGGTTCCTGGTGCCATGCCGAAATGCACAGAACGTATATGCGTAGTGGCAAAAAGAGAAACCGTCCTTATAAATTAATTTGGGAGTATTTCGGGATCGGAAAAGACGGTATTCATGTTACTTCTTACTTACATCAGTAATCATGCAAGCTGTCTGATCTGATATACACACATAAATAAATTGTTTCTCACTCTGAAAATGGACTAATCTCCAAGATTACAAATAATCTTTGAATATATATGTTCTATTGTTATCCAATCACGCCCTCGTTTTTTAGGAATTAGTTCCTGTAGACACAGGAACTCTTAAGCTTCCTGTGTGTTTCCTGTTGTTGACCACGTCAACTTAAGACATATTAACTATTCAAGATTTTTTCCCTTGTCGGCTGGTTCGGCCGAAAGTAAAATTGGTCATGGATTGGAGTTGTACTGTTTTGAGTTCCAATGATGAACGCTTAAGGTGCCACCATTCAATCTCAAAGCCGTTCAGCAGTCCTTTTCTTTAATGAGTGTACTATTTTTATCAGTCACCAACTTATATTTACTTCTCATCTCATTTAACTTCTCAGATATTATTTGTATCCGTCTTTCTTTTCGTTTACTTTTTTTTTTCTGTACTACCTTCCAGTAATTTAACAGTAATTTTAATTTTTTGAAAATTTACAAGAATCAATAGAATTGATTGATTCAAGTTGAAGCTGTTACTATGCCGTACAAAGTGTTTTTAACGTTTGTTGTATGGATAAAACCATGAACCGTGGCAATTCAAATTAATTTTACCGATCAAAACATTCCTCCCATATATGTTTATCAGTCATTCAAAACATTCCTGTTGTGAAAAAGGCGCAGACTTTCGTTTCTGTAAATGAAATTCTTAAACGCTAACATCCAAAATAAAAGCTGTCATATACATGTACTACTGCTGTGGTTGTTTCGCTGGGTAACATTGAGTATAAATGTTTAGTCTGTATGAAATCCCTTAAGTGTGACCATTCAACGGAGTGTAGTCGGTCTCAAGGCTTTGTTTGTTTATCAAAATTGGTACACGGAGATGAAAACCGACGGTGCTTTACTCGACTCGCAAGCGTTTTCCTTCGCTTGGCGCCGGTTATGTGTATTTTAATACTTCAGGTTCTGATATGTTCATAACGATTGTTCTGCGGTTCAATTCATTTGCGTCTAGTTTGATTGATAGGGGTACTCAGTTTTGAATGGGCGCGATTTTGTAATGGCCCAATGATTGGTCTGTAGATTCTTTTGCATCTGGTGTGATATATAAGATACTTGGTTTTGGTTTGGGAATACTCAAATGAAAATCGCTCTAGTATGAAGTATTAATTGTTATATATGATTATTGAATTGATCTCAGTCTGTGACTTTTACCAGTTATTACGGATGCTCGAAGAGCATTCAACCTGACCGAGATGCATCGGACAAATTAAGCTTCAGGGAGCGAACTGAAAAGGCACTTACAGCGGTCAATGTTGACGTAAACCCGTCCATCAAACTTAATCCAATATAAAATAAAAGCAAAATCTCTAGCATGATTGATTGCAGTATGTTTAAGTGCTTTAAGTTGATGTTGCACGGAACGATTTTTAACGCAAAGCTTTTATTGTGTAGCAGCGTACGGACCGAAGCAATTTTGCTGCGGTGACACATTGCAAGTTACTTCAACGGTCTTGAAAACCTCTCAACGCGTTGCCGCAACAAAAGCTTGCGTTAAAAATTGTGCTCGCGCTATTTTGCGTTAAAAATGGTCGTAAAAAGTTCCTTGTGTGACTTACTTTTTAAGAAATGTGACAACTTTGCTGGAAATGCCTTACCTTGGGGCATGCTTTAGTTGTTTTATCATCTATGTTCGAGGTATTTCGAAATAAGAAAATCATTTACTTTTACAGTCACCCTGCTTTTAATAGGCGAAGGCTACGGCAACCACAACGCCGCAAAACAGAAGGCTTAAGGCTTGCAAAAACAATCGCTCTGCACGTGCGTTTTTTTTTTTAACTGCACATTTCTTGGTCTTCCTCTGTAAAACAATAACGTGAGATGATCAAATTCAAGGTTTTGTGAACATACGACGGTGAATTTGTCATTCTCTTTCTTAACTCGAACCCCAATCCTACCAATCCGGTTCCTCGGTAGTTTTGTCGTTTGTGCAGAAGTAAAACGAACTGAAATAATCGCGACGTATCACAAATGAAATAAAGAAATATTTTCAACTGGTGTTTTTGTTAGCTTTGCTGTCGTCGCTGCTTAAGTTCCCTAATATATAGAAACGGAGACCGTTGTTTTCGAGTTTCCATTTCTGGCTTTTTTTATTTTTTATTTTTAATCAACTGAGAGCGCGTATCAAGCGCCGATAACAACCAACCAAGAGAGGATGAATCATATGAGAGTTTTTGATCACGCGCCAATCGTGTTTTGGATTCGGTAGTTCTTCTTTTCATGTGTCTGACCATATTTCAGCACCCTCGTTACCATGTTACCATTTAAGGTCTTTCCTATAATAGCCTTTATTTCATTAATACCTAAAATAAGCTCTACTCCATACAATAAAAAATCTCCACCCGCAGAAATTTACTTTTGGTTCATATTGCAAAATGAAGGAGATGTCTCAAAGGGGCAATCTAAATAAAAATCAGCAAATGTCTCAAACTGAAATATAAAAGTTTAAAAATGTATGTACAGACTGGACATAGTACACTGCATATAACATTTGTTACTAAAATACATTGTAGATGGCTTAACCAGCCCAAATCTCGTTTATCTAAAATATTTAATACTACCACAAATCTTTTTACTGACAAGGAAATTTAGTACGCTTCACACCCTTGCCCATAACCTTGTATTTCACCAAATTACTTGCCATATTTAGCTGCATTACATCCAGCTAGCATGAAAGCGACATACATACCATTACAAAACCCGGTTATTTTAAAAGAAGCACTAAGGTAAGAAGCACGATAAGCTTCTTCGTTAAACTACAAAACAAGCTTTTTGGTCTCTCGAGATGTTACTGAGTTTAAGCAAGAGTGTATACTCCTATTTGAGCGAGAAATGAGAATTTTTGTAAATTTACTTCTGCCTAAATTAAGTTTTGACTTTGAGCATTTCAAGCATGATATAGTTAATAGTGAAAACGTTTTTGAACTAAAAAGATAATAATTAATAATTAAGGCTAAGGTAAGCGAGCCCGACTTTTATTTGTAATAAAAGTACTGAACAAATACCGAGATGCTCTAGTAACACTTACAGGTTAGCTATGAACACCTTTACGCCACTTTTATGCATAAAAATCCGGGTCACGGTTGTTCAAAGAGCGGATATCTCTATCCAGTGGATATATCGCTATCCAGCGAATAAAATGTTCTCCAACCAATACATGTTATCCGCTAGATAGCGACTTTCCGCTGGATAATGTTATCCGCTCTTTGAACAACTGGGGCCTGATTTTTATCATTCGTGTCCGAACTGTAATGGTGTCAACATTTTCTTAATGACGTTTTACTGTAGTATCTACTGCTTAACTATTGCCAGGGAATGCCTCCTAAAACATCAAATCCTCGACATTCTCGTAGAGTTTCTTGTCGTAGTCCTTCATGTTGATGAGTCTCTGTGAGCGGCAAGAGAACACAAGTTATACATCAAGTTTTTTGAGTAAGTGTATGGCGCATGGCGGGACAACATTGACCAATATGATAAGAGAAAAAAAATTGAGTATTTGTGACATGTGTCCATGTGTACACGTATGTGCAAATTTGAACAAGACGCTTGTGTAAGAATAAGACTAAGACTAAGAAAAATGTTTGTTAAGTCAAATACATCTGATCATTTATTACGTAATCTGATGGCCATCTCCCACCTGGGCTGTACCAGTAGAGAATAGTGGCTCCCTCTCTATGTTTTAAAATTTTGTTTGTTGGTTTGTTTAGGTTTGTGTTAATTTACCTTGTGCTGGTTTTCCATTCGTTTTAACTCGCGTCTAAGACCTTCAAACGTTGGGCGATCATCGGCGTCTTCTTGCCAGCAATTTAACATGACCTGGTACCTGTACATTAAAAGAATAATAAAATAAAATTGCAGACACATAAAACAAATTAAAACAACAACACCACCAACAACAAAACAAACAAAAAGTAAAAATAGTTTTTTCCCCTCCGCTGTTGAAAACAAAGTGAGAAATTCAAAGTACCATTCATTTTTAAACTTACAGAGTGTCATCTAAGTGATTGGGTTTTGGCATCCGGTAGCCCTGCACCAGCAATTCGGCCAACTTCCGGGCATCTGTTCGTGGATAAGGTGATCCACCTAAATGTACGCAAAACAACAATTTACAAATTTAGTCGAGTTGTTAATTGAATAACATTCTTATTCTTAGGATGAAGTCATAGCACAAATTATTATGGAGAAATTCGTTTGCAAGAGTTTATAAGATCTGATATTTCACAAATTCTCTACTCAGGCTTGCTATTTATCAAGTAATAAACAACTTAAAATGATATAAATTTACCAGGCATAAATTTTGGTCAGAAGAGACGTTTGCAGGCGAATTTTATCACCAACGATATTTGTCGCTGAGACAGTTAAGCTGAGACGATTCTCTTCGGTGACATATGGAAAACACTCACTTCGTTACCTAGGGCCTAAACTGTGGAATTATCTCACTCCCTAGAATAAGATATCAACCCTCTCTGAAAAAGAGTCATACGTAATCAGGACCTCACTGCCCTAGCAGCAAATGTCAGTAACTGTCAAGGCTTCAACCTTTGCCGAGAATGACTAGGGTTTACATGATTTTTGCGATTGATGTATGAAATTTATTAATATGGCTTACGATGTAAATTTTAATTCATTTTTTTTTAGCTAGAATTTAGTTAGGTGTCCACTATTAGTAGAGGGGACTTCTCCCCTCAGCTACATTTCTTGACACGTTAATAAAGTCATTATTATTATTATTATTATTATTATTATTATTATTATTATTATTATTATTATTATTATTATTATTATTATTATTATCATTATTATTATGGAAAACAAATAAACGATATTCAGTTTGTAATATGACGAATTAGGTGGGGAACGTGAGCATCCGAGGGTAAAATGCATGGGGCCCTTTTTTGAAAGCCAAGATTAAGCCTTTTGCCTACAATTGCCAAAGCTTTTAACCGTAGAATTAGGCTTAAACCAGTTCGATTACTGTCTTATCCTCCAACCATAAAAACCTTAGAAACGTCTCATTGATAATTTAGTGATGAATGCGATGAAACTCGAAATACTTGAAATACTGAGAACAAAAGGTCATTGCATTAAAGAGCACCTCACACTTACCTATGGTGGAGATCTCGTAAAGCACAACTCCGAAACTCCAGCTGTGTTAAAGAAGATCGTTGTGAGTACAGTATAGAGATATAAAACTTCAAGTCAGAGACAAGGATTTTGCCATAGACATGGAAACAATGAAAGCAAGCATAAACTAAGAGATAGAAGAGATGGACCACAAATTTGCTTAAATTTTAACCCTATATTAATGAATTAGGACTATCGGAAAATAATACTGAAAAGGAAGAGATGCTACAATTGTATACTTCTCAAATGATGGTGTACCACTTTCCTACATGAATGTACCGGCTTAGGATACATAGTAAAAATAGCATAAGGCACATTTTCTCGCAAACATTATTAGTCCTTTCAACGAGATTAAAAAAAAAACCCACTTAAAAGAAACACTTTCATTAATTAATTCATTTTTTTTTTTTTATGTTTTTGAGCCCTACTTACACATCACTCTTTGTAGTATAGCGTCCGTACATGAGTGCTTCATAAGCAGTCCATTTCACCGGGATTCGCCCCTAAGTTAAAATAGATATATAAACATCGTTAAGGTAGCTATAGCTAATGCATTAATAGCGTCTTGCCTTAATTTTTAGTGGTCTTTTAGTAAGACAGAAATATAGCATTTTAGATTTTTATTGTACTTTCACCCCGTCTTATGCTTCCTTGGACAACAAACATCCTCTAGCGCTACACTCAAGCCTGGTATATACCTCTATCCTTACGAATGAGAATATATTGAAGAGAAAAGCAAGAAATTTTTGTTCCTAAAGCGTGGAAACTAGTTGAATGCATTATTTGTTGCTTCTGCTCCTGCTGCTAGGTTTAATAATTTATTTCTTAGGTAATAACAAAATAATATATTATACGGTATACTTCAGCGTTTTACAGTTTGTAAATAATTATTGCAACATTCAACAGTTATTGGACGAGGTTGAGCAAAATATCGTGATTTGCCAGTGGCGAGCAGATCAATTATTTGCCCAACCCAAAGGCTGAGGTAAATAAATGATCTGCGAGAAACTGACAAATCACGATATTTCGCGAGCTAAAATAATTGTTTTATCATTCGATCACCGAGTTTGTTTTTCATAATTTTGATCAACTAAAGATGTTAAATCACCCTCTCACAGTTCAGGGAAGCGATCTGCCATTTTCACACAACAGCGTGGTTTCAATTACGCATGAGCGGAATATTATTTGCAGCAAAACACACCAGTATTAGGCATGAGCAGACCATTATTTGTAGGCACTTATTTGGAGGTCATGTGGTTTGCTCTCGATTAATGAAAAGGAAGAACAAATGCATCGAATGATAAATAAATGCATTTTGATCTACGGTTGTTCTACTGTTCTACTGTTGATCTACTGTTGCTTTTGTTGTTGTTCTTCTTCTTTTTGACTTCGAGTCGTTCTTGCAACATTTGATTGATATTTAATCGCAGTAAAAAAAATCGTCCTTTAGTACATTTTACAGACCTAAGAGATCGTGAATTTTCATGAAGTAAAAGCAGCACAAACCTTTGTTTTTCTTTCGTAAACATTTTCCTGTTGCACATCCCTGGCCATTCCAAAGTCTGTCACTTTACACGTTTCTCCTTCTCCAACCAATACATTACGAGCAGCAAGATCTCGGTGGATGATCTATAAAAGATAATACTTCCTTTTAGTCTAGAAAAGACCTCCCTCGACCTGAAGCTAAGTCAAAAATTATTTTAAAAGATTTATTTTGAAATTCGGAATGACGTCATAACTTTCGAATCCGCCATTTTGAAATTCGTTGTCCTGTTTTTGTTGGAGCGTTATCTAGGTTAAACCATCTAAAGTATCTTGTAATGAAGTCATTAGATAGGGGTTATTTCCGTCACGTAAATATAACAATAATTAAGAGGAAATCAGACCCGATTTGACAAGATGAAAGCATAATGCGTTTTTTAAGCTCCAAGAAGTAGTATGTCAAAGAAACAAGAGAATTGGAAATAAATACAAAAAAAAAGTAAATAAATAAATAAATGGCTACGTTTACAGGGAATGCGAAGTTCAGTTCTATGACATACACAAGGCGGTGAGATTAACATTAAGTGGAGAAAATAAAAGCAACCGAAAAAGCAATAAAATGAACCCATTAAACAAAATTTCCATTGTGGAAAACTTTCAGAGCCTGGTGATTGGCTTTGAATAAGTTTGATGATAATCTCATTTGGAGTCATTGAGGCACTTTGGGTCTGTAATAATTAGAAATTGGTCTTTTTGATAAACCAACTTACATTTCTTGAAGACAAATATTTCATCCCATCAGCCACTTGCCAGGAGAACTTCATTAACTGCAGCGAAGTGAGACTTGTTTGCGGCTTAACATCGGGGTCTTTGTAGTAGTTGTCATTTAATCCACGGCTCTTTCTCAGGTAACCCAGGAGATCGCCATACGGGACATATTCAATGATAACAAGTATAGGATCTAAGACGTTAAGTATATTATGAAAATGATAAAAGAATTTATAAACACTAACAATATATCCACAATCGCGTTAGCAAGCCATAAGCATGGACATGGACAAATTCGTTCAGGAATAACAGAAAATGTGAACCAAAAAATTTCCAAAAGAACGGAAATTCTAAAAAGAACATAATCTTGAAGGAGGTGTACATTTGACAGCCGAAATACCTATATAGCTAATCAAGCGCAACTGTCAGGAAACGAGAGAGATAATTCCTAAAAAAAAAAAACGATTTGGGGGGCGCAGGCAAGACCTTTTGCAGATTGCTTACGATTTTCCCGCCAATACGTTCAAGAAGAAAGCTTTTTTGCCTATTCCAAGAAACCGTATTTTGATCATTCTAGTTGAACTTTTCATAGTATTACGGACAGAATATAGATAATATTCGAAAACAAAATATGCCCCAAAAGGATGCGATCTTAATACGGACTACAACTAGCATTCCTTTTCGGAATCAGCGTCCAAAAGAAAGCCTGACCTGCACTCTAACCGTGGATGGAAGTCAGACGCCTTATGAAGAAGCAAAACTAGTAATGACATTTCGCGCGACTTCTCGACTATCCAGAAAGGGACTGCTAGCAGCTTAGGTAAACACACAAACTCTTTTAGCTCGAGCTGTTAACCAAACGTCCAGGAGTCGCTCTCAGATACTAACAGGTACATCTGTTAAAGCTATTAGAATCAACTTCTGCTGTTGTTATGGATAGGTGATTTCACATTTGGTCGTTGTGGAAAGATGAGGCCAATAGTCGTTTACTGAGAAAACACAGCCTATGAATGTAGCCACTGGACTAGGTGTTGGAGATTGGTGGAGGGGGTCTGACGTTTTTTTACTTAGAAAACAAACGTTTAAAAAAACATCATTTTTACCCGATTCAGTGACGCATCCCAGCAGTTTAATGACGTGTGGATGAGGTTTAAGCGTCTTCATCACTTTAAGTTCTGATAGCAAGTCCTTCTTGTCCTTCTCTCGAGCTTCAGCTAGAAGGTTTAGCACAAATTTGTGACATAAATTATCAAAGATTGTAGTAACAATGTCTTTGTCCGTTCTAGGTTGAATGATCTCTTCCTCTTTTCTTCTTAATATTACTGTAGTTTTATTTTCAAGAAAAATCATAACAAAACTCTAAATCAAAATCTACCTATACAACAGTATTTGCATCCTATGCGAGATGTAGATGACATGCTGTTACAGTGTAATATATTACCTTTTAGCATTTTTATAGCCACTGTTATAGTTCCTTCCCTCCCTTGTAGCTCTGAAGCCTTTCCCTGAGCGACTTGCCCAAACGCACCTTGTCCAATCACCTTTTCAATGACTACGGTTTCCCTTGAAACTTCCAAAGATCGAGTGGCTGGGTGCAGCGGTGCATATTCATTTATCTTCAAGTAACGCGATGTCTCGGTTGCCTCCGCTCCTTCTGGTCTTCCTTGTGAATCTGTAATCTCCCTCAATTCCATGTAATGTCTAGGGCCAGGAACATTAGCATTGTCGGTATCGTCTCCTTCAGTTTCAATGCCCACGTTCTGCGATATTGATGGAGGTAGTGAATCAGTGAAGCTGGTTTGATTTTTTAAAATGGTTCTGGTACTTAATTAAAAATTAACTCATAAGAAGGGAAAGAAACACAATGAAAACGTCACCATCCTCGTCAAAGTTTAGCAATCAAAGAACATTCAAATTAAAGGTTGAAATTAATATTCACTGTTTAATTATAGTGCTTACTTTACAACCCGAATAGTCCACGACCAGCAACTGAACAGGGTCCTATTTCTGTGCGGAAAGTTCTAGACTAAGATAACCGAATCTAAAATGAAAACCAGAGACAAGACACTCTAAAGCGAAGGCCATAGACACCAGCAAATACAAGGATTAGAGCCACTTAAGTGACAAAATGAAACCATTCTTAAGGATTCAGTGGCCTGTCACCGAAAATGCAACGTTTTAAAAACGCTCTCCAGAGAGGAAAAATAGGAAAACGCCACTGTCTGTTTTTTTAACGTGGACACGGAACTTATCAATCTCTCGTTTCAATCTCTTGTCACTACTTAGTTAGCTTGCACTTAACGTTCTAAATAATAATTAGTCATTTAGGTGATTTATTTATTCATTTATTTTCGTATTTAATTCTTTTTCTCTTTGTTTAATGATTAGATTTTGTGTTGTTAATTTTCTTTTCCTTTTTAGCATGTAAACAACTTTCAATGCTACCCTCCTCGAATAGCCCTTGCTAATTGTGTGTAACTAATATTGTAAGAAAGTGTCTTCTCTTATAATAAGTTGTTGTTGTTTGTTGTTGTTGTATCAAAACTGGTATCTTCTGACATCACTATAGTTCGAATTTAACGGCCATCCTTTTCTAGTCAGTTTTCGGTTCCGTTTTCATCGGACACTTGTGGAAGGCAGTCAAAACAGACAAACAAAAAAAAGGGGGGGAGGGGCTAAGTTTATCATTGAGACGATTTTTTAATGCATGATATTTTAGGTGCACAGAAGCATGCTGAATTTAATATGCTTACAAGATGAGATTCTTGAATTCCTTCAGGGTTTTGCTTTTGTCTAAAAGGAAAACATAATCAAGCCACTTTGTAACCATTAACCTTAACTCTACTTGAAATTTCAGCCAAGTCACTCACTTGTACAAGCTATTAAAAAAAAAACAAACAATTCAAACAGAAGCCGCGTATTAGTTTCTATAGATCTCTCCGGCTGTTATCAATCCAAAATACCTTTAAGTATCTTCTAATGTTAAAACATTAGAAGCGTACACCGTTCTTAAGACATATACCACTCATCATTTTTAATGTTCACGTGTACCAAGCTAAAAGAACAATTTCATTTACTTGAGGGTTTGTATGCAACTCAAGTTAGGCCTTGAAACTACTTTTCCTCACAACACTTGTATAAAAACGGAGACAATAAAATATTGAAAAGAGCGCGAAGATTTGAAAAAATTAAGATTTGTGACCGAAGGATAAAGTATAATCCAAGAGACCAACCATGATCACTTACCGGTCAGTTCTTTTATCTGAGAGGTAAAACAAATAAAGATCAGTTATAACGTATATGCTTTCGATACGCATATTAGAAATTCAGTTTCTAATGCTATAATTTAGGTTGTTTAATTAGTTACTGTATTAAATGAATCACTACAGATGAATGTTTTTGTTCCATTAAACTTACCTCTCCGCTGCTTTATAATAAAGTAAACTATAAAAGAAATGAACATCAATGCCAAGACTGCAATAACCGGGCCAAAGATGACGTCGTCTTTATTGACCTTTGCTGGTTCGGGGGGAGCAGATGTTGCAGTTATTGAGAAACCTGCATTTGGAAAAAAAGGGAGAAGAAACATTTATTTATGGTCTTGGTTGTAAGTGTCACCTATGAGAGAAAATTTTTATAACAAGGAACAGCTACAAGTAAAGTTAAGTGATGGGCACCGTATACACATGTTGTCAGGAGACTGTCTGATCTGTAATTATGGAACGACTAATTACATCGATCAACGCGTGGGTCTAGTTTACAGTGAGAAATGAAATCTATATGTTGCTATTTGAAAGGTTTTTGAAAATCTGATCTAGTAAATATTAGCTGGCTGAATTTCCCACAATCTTGTTCAGAGTTGTTTCACTGTAGCAATAATATGTTAAATGTACACATGCACGGTAGATTTACTACCAGCTACAGATCGTAAATCTATAGAGGAGCTCTATTTAATAACAAAAAATTATAGTCAATGGAATAATTTCACCCTAGAATAGCTTCATGAATTCACTGTTTTCTTAATAGTAAATTATGAGAAATAACCAAGTTGATAAACAATCAGCTCTACCTGGTTCACTCTCAACGTAGCAGGCTTGTCCACATGTACTTAAATCCTCTCCTTCTCGTATCATGCCCACTCTAAACCTGTACACCTTATCAGGCTTGAGATTTTCTACCTTAAACTCTGTTTGAGATGCGTCCAAATCACTGGCACCTGGAACAGGCTGCCAGCCACCAACATCCCTCTTCACTTTAGTGCTTTCTACTTCCTGCATCTCAATACTTAGCTTTGTTACGTACTTGTCGAAGACTGTCCATGTCAAAATTATTACTGTAGGATCATCAGAGCTTCTTGTGGCGGTCACTGGATAGTTGAGAAAAGACTGTTGTTGAGACTGGTTCAGGGCCTTAGGCAGTTGCATTGCCAGCGGTATTCTCGTGCGTTTTATGCAATGTATGCGCCTTCGTATGTGCTTGGAATTTCACTGTGCTAAGCATTTGTGGCGTCTTTGTTAGATTGTGTAGCCTGTGAGCTTACTCGCAGGCTATATATTGTGTTTTGTAGGGCTTTTCTTTCCCTCCCACCCCTCCCTGTTGCTTTTGCTTTTATCTTTTTATAAGGTTAGGGTTAGTTCTATGTCTTATTTACTTACTAATTTTTCCACTGAACTTCTAGTCTCAGTGTGACGGGTGTTAGGGCAGGGTAACTGGCAGGGCTCGTGGTTGGGTTGCGGGTAGGGCAGGGTTATGGGGTGTTCTACCGACCTGGGTTTGGGTTGACGGTACCAACCCCCTGGCTCCTGGGCACCCAAACTCGTTTCCTACATAGGCGTTAGCCATCAGAAAAGCTCTATAAGTCAAATTAAATTTTATTTGAAAAGAGACTTACCGGTTCCTCTGTCTGGTGCCACTGCTGAGTCTGAAACATTAAATAAAATTCAACTCTTTACAACTTATCGTGGCTAAAAAGTTTGAAAAATAACCAACTCAGATGCTCCTATTTTACATGAAACCTGTACAGCTGTACGTGCAAATTACGAGGAAATTATGACCTACAGTAAAATGGATATCTTTTGTTATCTACGACTATCTAAGAGTGCGTTGTTTTGGGGTGATCCAGATCAGGATCAATGATCCAAGATCACTCGGATCATGGTGCATCAAAGGAACCAAGGAATCCTTGCCCAGAGTGGATTCCTCGGTTCCTTTGATGCACCATGATCTGAGTGATGTTGGATCATTGATCCTGATCTGGATCATCCCAAAGGAATGCACCCTTGATCAATTTTTACTAGAGTAACAAAAGGGCAATAAAAAATCAGCATAAAATGCAGTTATTACCTTTTGTCATTACTTGCGCCAGAGGTGACGCTGCACCTTTGCCTCTCTCATTGGTTGCGTGTAATTTAAAGTCATACTCTGTATTAGGCCTCAAATTTTGCACAGTGTGCATACTGTTGGGAGGATATCCGACAAATTCTTCATTGAAATCTCCACCACTCTCTTTCTTGCGGTAGAGTATTGAGAACCGTTGGGGAAAACCTCCATTGTATCCAGGAGTCCAGCTAACATTCACACCGACTGTTTTTGCACCAGGTACCTGAAAAGGCACCAGTCTGACATCTTCTGGAGCATCCGGTGCACCTGTGGAGGAGAATATTTCATGGTATTGACTTTTCAAAACCCATCTTCAACATGCACATTCTCCTGACTCTTCACCCTCACATAATTATGAACATACAGCTGTAGCCGTGTCAAAAAAAAATTGATAACTGATATAATTAATTTCGTTGGTAACAAACTTAACATGTATACATCCACAACCCAAAATTGGTTGGAGTACTTCGCAAGATGGCTTGAGTAGTAGGCAACTGGTAGTATAGACACCTAGTATTAATTTTTGAGATATACTATTAATTTTTGGTGTGAAACAGGTGGGTGACAGATATTTTGTTGAAGATGGCAAAATCACTGGATTTGATTGGCTTAGCGGTCAAGGTGTATTCAACAATTATTCTTTGAGCGCGCGTTGAATATGAGATGGTAAATAGCCAACGAGGGGCGAAGCGCCGAGTTGGCTATAACCAATCTCATATCCAACAAGCGCGAATGGAATTATAGTTTTATTAAATTCTACGCATTTGGATATTGCTGTTGAAGTTTACTAAATTTTATTTTAAGTAAAAATTTCTTTCAAATTAAAACGAGCGGTTGTTGACGCAACGTCCGACCAAAGCGACAACGTAATGATCACGTGACATGCGTAGCTCTTTGCGAAAAAAATCGAAAGCGAAGCAAATGACACAGCCGGACATCTCAAATTAAAGAAACGATCAAGTGTACGAGATACAACCTTTCTGAGACAAGCATTCAAGTGCTTTTGAAGTTCCAGCTCATCAAGAAGCGTAAT
Source organism: Pavona decussata (assembly GCF_977016875.1). NCBI lineage: Eukaryota > Metazoa > Cnidaria > Anthozoa > Scleractinia > Agariciidae > Pavona > Pavona decussata. The sequence goes on from NW_028145524.1 coordinate 900,822, forward strand.
AGTTGTGCACATTTGAGCAACTGTTTTGCTCTGTGGTGCCGAGCGAAAAAAGGGCCCCTTCCTTGATCGGATCAAGGACGGTTTCCTTTATGCTGAATTGAATTCCTCGCAGACGTTTTAAAACACTTAAGGCAAGTTTAAGTGTGATAGGTACAACCTCACTGAGACAAGAATTCAGTGCAAGTTTTTAAGCTTCAAGCTTATCGAGAAGCGCAAAAGCTGTGTACATTTGTGCAGATGTTTTGCTGAGTGGTGCCAAGCGAAGGAAACGATCATATTTATGGCCGTCGCTCGTACGGATTTCATAGATCAACTTTTGTAACTGAAGTCCCCCTAAATGCGTAGAAACATAAAGGCAAGCATTAAGCTCTTCTTGAGAAATTTCTTCGATCGGTTTTAATCTCTCACCGCCAGGACTTGCAAGCCATCCTGAAATTTTTGAAGGTAACCAGTATTATTGTTGTTGTTGTTATGTGATCTAAATCGAAAATCGTGCAATTTTTCTGATTTTAAAGGAAACTTCAGAGATACGTACCATTAAATAGTGTCATACCGAATTTTGTGGCTTTTTATAGTTGTAATATTGAGATGCCATTATCTGGCATTTCTTTCTTTACTCTTTTGTTTTCCTCCATTTTTCCGAAGAAATTTTCGCTTAGCGACACCTGGAGCTTTCGATTTTCATATAAGGTCAAACTACGGTATATGAGCTGATAACCGGGATTGAGTGAACCAATCAGAATGCGAGAAATGCATTATCCGAGGCTAAAAGTTTAATTATTCCACGAGCGCGCGTTGGATATGAGATGATAGATAGTCAACGAGGCGCGTAGCGCCAAGTTGGCTATAATCGTCTCATATTCAATAAGCGCTAGTGGAATAATTGTTTTATTAAAAAAAAAAAATCAAGAAATATTGCTAGATCTTGCTGATCTCGCTGTGCAAGAACAGCCAGAAGACAATTTAATGGTTACTATTTCTTGGCCATGGTATAATGGCTCATATACCATGGCCGCTAAGCCAATCAAATCCCTCGAAATGCATTATACAATGCTTCAGTTTTTTAATAATAGCCATTATACAATGGCCATTATACCATTAAATTGTTTTCTGGTTGTTCTAACTTGCAAAGCGAAATCAGCAAGATCTAGAAAATACTTTTTTTTTTTTGATTTAACAAAACAATTATTTCCCTTGCGCTTGTTCGATAGAAGATGATTGCTACGCTCGCTGTTGGCTATCTATCATCTCATATCCAACGCACGCTCGTTGTTTTTTACGTACCTCTTTCTCGTATTCTGTATTTCTGAGAATTGCTGCCTAGAAGATTCACAGCCACACAGTACAATTCTTCATTAACAGTAGTAACCACCACTGTCATTACAATTAATCTGCTTTGTTTCAAGATGCTTTTAACTTTGCCGTCATTTATTGTGCTAAGTTCGTTTCCATCAAGATTTCTTTTCCAAGATAAAAAAGCTAATGGTTTGGCACTAACAATGCACGTTAATACCACCTCCTCGTCTTTTGCACCAGGAAAGTTAGTAGCCATAGGGCTGGATGTAGTTATAGTTGGACGAGCTGCGACAAACAATAAAATATTAATTGGTTACATTACATGGGAACTTACAGTCAATCCACGTCACGCGCGACAGGTCTTTTTGAAATTTGAACAAAGT
>NW_028145524.1:907500-930000 GCF_977016875.1 Pavona decussata
TTGAAGGGTTTCGTTTGTTTTGTCTTGAGGAACCAATCCACATACCTTCAGTTTTGGTGGAATTTACCTTCAAACGAGACACTGATCTAAAATCATCAAGAGAATTAAAAGTGCGCAGGCAGAATTTATATCAGAAAGGGTTGCTGTCGTGTCATCTGCATTCTGGAGTATTTTCCTTTTTTCTTTACTTATAGTAATTCCTTTAATTGCTGCGTTTTGCCTGACCGCAATTGCCAAGGCTGCAAATAGATATGGAGTAAGCGGATAACTCTGTCTTATTCCCCGCTCTAGGAAAATAAAGTGGTCAGAAATAAACCCGTTGTTTATAACGCAGCTTAATTGTATGTTTTTTTTTTTAAATGTCTTAATTATATAATTCAGAGATTGAGTTCAGGTCGAAAATTAAAAAAAAACTTTAAGTATTTTAGAAGGAAGGTTCCACTCTAAGCTGTCGAATGTCTTTTCAAAATCAATAAAAATCATTACGCCGGGAGGATTCTCTTTACCTGTGAAACGCAAAATTATATCAAAGATCGATCGCGCCGTCTCGCCGATGTAACGATCCCTAACAAAACCAGTTTGGTTATGATGAATAATATTAACCATGACGCTCCTAATCCTACTAGCAATAGCCTTCGACATAATTTTTGCATCAACATTGACAAAGGAAATAAGTCTCCAATTTTCTAAGAGCGAGCGGTCTTTCCTTTTTTTATTTTGATTAGTTAAGTAATGGCTTGCTTTTGTGAGTTTGACACTTCGCCTTTTTTGAAACATCCATTGGCTCATTTAATGAAAGGAACAAAAATTAACGACCAGAATCTTCTATAGAATTCAATTGGAATGCCGTCATTTCCAGGGGCGTTATTGCTCTGAAAATTTGTCAGGAGCGTGGCACATTCTTCAACAGTAATTTCTCCTTCGCATGATTGCCTTTGCTCCTCCGTAATTCTGGGGATGTTTCAATCTCTCAAAAGGTATCAAGTATTTGCAAATGCTCCGCAGACTTGTTTCCACTAGTATAGAGTTGCCGATAAAAGCGTTTCTGCTAAGATAGAATATCAAAGAGGTTTGTACTTATGGAGCCATTAATTCTGAACTTCCTCGTGTGTTTGTTAACTTTTTTTTTCCAAGTTAAGTAAAAATTTCGTGCTCTTCTCGCCATGTTCATGCCATCGTGCTCGGGCCCGGATAATAATTCCCTTTGTTTTTTCTTCATAAAATAATTCCAGTTCGTCCTTAGCAGGTTTAAAGGGGAAGTATCACGCAAATTTGCTATCATTTCAAAACCCAAAAATGTTTGTCTGTCAGCAGAAACAATGAAATGATTGTCAAGTTAGTTATAAATTATCACCCCAGTGCAATAAAATTGTCGATTTGTGCCTCCGGCCAGAGACAGAGTAGGTCGGTATGGATTGAAACTTGAAAAATGCTAGGCTATTGTTTCTTTGGTTCTTTGTATTGAATACTTTATCGGATGATCTATAACATTGTACTTAGTCCAATTCCAAATACTTCGATTATTAGTCAACTCATTGCGGCCCTCATTTAACCAAAATGGTATCAGCAGTGCTACATCCTTAATTTGCACATCCTTATCCAAGATGGAGGTATTCATTTTCCAATAACCAGGTCCCCTAATGGAATTTTCACTGTTAGTGAGCTGGAAAGAAATTGCTCGGTGATTTGTTTTAATTGCTGTGATTATATCTGTCGATGTAACTAAATCCTGTAGGTTATTCCAGATTAGCCAATAATCTAACGGAAGAAAATGGCTGAAGAATTTTGGCTCCATTTAAAACTTTTCATTTCCGGGTTTTTTATTCACCAGATATCCACAAAATCGAGTTCCTTCTGAATACAATTAATACTCGCCACGACGAATTTTCGTGGTATTATTATCCCTCCTTTCTTATCAATGGTTGGATTAAGTGGACAACTAAAGTCTCCGGTCATGATGATGTTTTCTTCCTCATCCAGACCTTAATGTTTCAGAGTGGACCGCGGACTTTTAGAGAAATCAACAATACATTTATCTTTGTTGGTAACGTATATATTGATCAGAAGATAATGTTTTCCTGTAATTTCTATTTAGAGAATTATGAAACGTCCTAAGAGATCCAGAATTTTAGACTGCAGGGTGCAATCGACACCTTTCTTGAACAGAATTGATTGCCACCCCACGGGAGTTTAAACTGCCGTGCGCCATTATCATCTCCGCACCCCCATTCCTCTTTTAAATTTGTCTCTTGCAAGAAAGTAAAATCCGCATTTTCTTACGGTACCAGGTGTAGATCTGACGCCTTTTGCGAAAAAGAAAAGTCAGTAGACCAAAGGAAAAGAAAAGAAGATAAGTACAATGCCCAATAAATAGCAAAAAAACAAAACAAAACAAAAAAAAAAAACAACAAGAAAAATGGTAAAAGAATACAGGGAAAGGGCCTAATTAATTAAAATAAAGTGCTAGAGTAAAGGAGAGAGAAAGGAATGAAATGTACAATGTAACTACATGCAAGAAAATGTGAAGGGAAGGAAAGGGAAGGAAATAAGGAAAGAAACGAAAGGTTTAGAAAAGACAAGAAATTAAAATAAAAAAGATATCAGGAAAATACATGTACACCACCTTACTGCCTTCTACATGTATATTTTATTAATACTTATCAGCTGCTGCATGCACTATCACAAATTAAACGAAACTGTGGCTGAGTAAACAAGTGATTTGTACCTACATCTGACTTCAAGTTCTGTATTTTGTCTCACTTGACCAGCTTCATTGTATGCAACACAGGAAAAATTTCCATACTGCCTCCAAGTGAGTTTAGCTATGTCAAGATAACTAAAGTTCTTGAACAGCTTAGAGCCTTGGGTTGTTTGAAATGATCCTGAGATATTGTAGGGTGGACTGTTGGTCAGATTCTTTCCATTCAACAACCACTGAATTTTTGCCGCTGGTTTGGCCTCAGCGACACAGGAGTAGCTCACAGATAAACTTTCTTCCTTGACCTGCCTGGTTGTTGGTAAAGTTTGACCAGAAAATTTTGGAGGTACTGTAAAAAGCAAGAAATTAAAAGTGCTTAGACCGTTGCATAAAAGAAAACAGAATTTAGCAATTTAGTTAACTATGAAATAATTTCACACTTTTTCAATATCACATTCAGTTTTCCTTGCACATGTTACCAATTTCACCATAAATAGAGAAAGGAGGTTGAATGTTCTCTTAAAAATCGTAACATACATGTACTTTAATAACTTTTCAAGGCTAATTCCCTGTCAGCCCATGCCACTTGGGAACGTAGGTAAAACATCACTGTCATGATTCTACGTGCCTAGGGGCAATTCCAACCGAGGGCCTCAAGAATTAACCAAATGTGCTACAGTATGTAAAGTATGTATACATGCATGTATGGTTATTGGTAGCAAATTGTATAATGTCTCCAGTACTCGATTATGAAAGTTACAAACTAAGGACACTTTTGTGAGTCAGCACCATTTGCAAAATTGAGGTAATATCATTTGCACCTGCGTACTACGAGCGATGAAATTTTCTACTTCAAAGTCACAATTTTTAAGCTTATGGGGCATCCTGGCCCCAGTTGTTTAAAGAGTGGATAACTTTATCAAGCGGATAAGTCGCTATCCAGCGGATAAAATTTACTCCAACCAATACACATGTATTTCATCCGCTGGATATCGACCCGGGGGGGGGGGGGGGGAGCAATCTGGATTTCAAGTGACGGGGATGATCGAATGGGGGCAAAAATCAAAACCCAAGAAAATCCCTAGGGTTTCCATCAAAACCAAAAAAATCCCTGGACCAAAAAATTAACCCCCCAAAAATCCAGAAAGCATTAAATGATATATGATAACACGAAAAATGAAAACACTAAAAATTGGATGTTTGTGTTTGTTTATTCATCATACCATCTGAAGTTTTTCTGCATCTGGTAGTTATTCTAACAACACTCGAGAATCCCAAGTTGCCCAATAGTAAAACAACGGCAAAACAAGTTTGGTTGGCAGAACTACGCGGCCGGGATATGGGGCACTACCACAAATCTTCAGATTGTTTTGAGGACCCAAAAAAATCCCTACTTAAAGGGGAAGTATCACGCAAATTTGCTATCATTTCAAAACCCAAAAATGTTTGTCTGTCAGCAGAAACAATGAAATGATTGTCAAGTTAGTTATAAATTATCACCCCAGTGCAATAAAATTGTCGATTTGTGCCTCCGGCCAGAGACAGAGTAGGTCGGTATGGATTGAAACTTGAAAAATGCTAGGCTATTGTTTATCAACTTTTCTCATTTTTGATTCCAAAATGCGATAGAACAGACCACCAGTTGTTCTTTTCAAGAATTGAGTTGATCTCTTTCCTCTCGTCATTCTAGAATTATTTGGCAGCTGATTGAAGGTCTTATTTCATCATTTTTAACAAAAAAAGGTTAAAAACCCATAATACTTCCCCTTTAAATCAAGCCACCCCCAAAAATATTTGTCAAATTTCCCTACCCAAAAAAATCCCGGAATCAAAAGTTCCAAACCCAAAAAAATCCTTGGATCATCCCCGTCACTTGAAATCTGGTTAACCCCCCGTCCCCCCCCCCCCCCCCCCCCTGGGGATAGCGACTTATCCACTGGATAAAGTTAATTATTAAAAACTGAATCATTGTATAATGCAATTCGAGGGATTTGATTGGCTTAGCGGCCATGGTATATGAGCCATTATACCATGGCCGAGAAATGGCGACCATTAAATTGTCTTCTGGGTATTCTTGCACAGTGAAATCAGTAAGATCTAGCAATATTTCTTGATTGTTTTTAATAAAACAATTATTCCACTTGCGCTTGTTGGATATGAGATGATCATAGCCAACTCGGCGCTACGCGCCTCATTGGCTATCTATCATCTCATATCCAATGCGCGCTCGTGGAATAATTGTTAATTACTCCTTGAACAACTGGGGCCTGAAGAATACAGCTTCAATTCGGGAAAAAAATATACATTGTTATGTACATAAGCATGTATTTCAGAGCCTTTCCGAATTACATGTGTTCAGCACATTTAAACTTGTTGCTTAATTATCTCTAAAATATAATATTGTATGCACCTTTTAGTCCCAGTTTTCATTTTGATTCAAACAGACCTTGCTACTGTACGTTTCCTGTAAACAGGTGTACAATGTAAAGTAGCCAGTCTACCAGACTCAAAGAGAGGCACCAACCTTGTGTTTCATGATTTATTACTGATACAAGTTGTAGTCTCCTGTGTGGGTATTTATACGGTACAGTGTACTAACCTTGCACAGTGATCTTAAGTACTTCCCTTGGTCCATTTCCTTCACTGTTATGTGGCACACAGGAATACGAATCATACTCAGCACTGAGCCTTATATTGGTGACCCTATGCTTGCCTGCACCAGCATTTTGTGTCACGTCTGTATCATTACGTTTTATGGTGTAGCTGGGAACAGGATAGCCATTGGCACTGCATGAGATAGTCACAGTTGTTCCTTGCACCACATTGTTATTTGGGGTTCCAGTCGTAAAGGTTGTAATGGTTGGTTTATCTGAAAGGAAAAAAAAGAATTTACATTCGGCGGAACTATGCTGTCAGTGGTAGTGACAAAGAATGTAAATATTTTCCTGTTGGTATGAATGATCGCGTACTGGAATGGTGTTACAGTAATTGAGTCTTTCGTTGTAAGTGTATATAAGGGTTTGTCGGTTGTAATATATTCATCTCAGCTCTTGAACTTTCAAACTTTAGTTTTCAGAAGTTGGAATTTTGACACTGGAGCCTTGTTAAAAATCTATACATGTATTTTTTCCTATAATTATCTGTAAATATTGGAATTTTTAGTAGTCTGTTAGTTTACCTCTAACCCTTGGAAGTTTGTGCGACTGCATTTGGTTGGGGAATACATTCCCATTTTTCCCACAGGGTTTTTGTATCAGACAGACACATATGTTTAGCTCGGGATGTACGCTTTTGATCTTAATTTGTTACTTATCTTGTTTTAGCGTCTATTTATTTGTATCTATGCATGAGGACATCATTAAACACTCGGGCGCACAGTTAGAGCTGCACACCCACTCCTTTGATTGAGTTGTGATTATAAATAGGAATTAATAGTGGAGCTCCGCACGCCGGAGGCGCGCGGGCGGAGCCCCATAGCTAAGAAAATTTGGGAAACCCATGAATGCGAAAAATTTTGGTTTGGTTATGACGTCACTTCTGTCCATCCGACCGTCCGACCGTCCGTACGCAATCCCACAATGCTAATGCGCCCGTGTTTGTTTGGCGGGAAGTTGCATGGCGAGATAGTTTGGCAAGATGCGTTTACAAAAGAAATGCTAAAGAACAAAAAACACAAAGACAATTTATACGTATTCGTTGATTATGTTGACAAACGTGGAAAGAAGAGAGAGAAAAAAAAAACGAAAAAAGCGGAGACGATTAAGCAAAGGTCAACGTGGAAGAGAGCGACGGATAGCAAGTTAAAGCAGGCCGACCGAAAAAGAAAAGTAAGCTTAAGTTTAACGAAGCCTCTCATTTACCTATATCACCCGTTCGTGATCAGTTATGGTCACTTTTAGAACTCTAAAATAGCTTTCCATAGACACTTTAATCGCTTTCAATACCAGCAATATTCGACGAGGAGAAGTTAATTTTTAAAAATTTGTTTCGTGGCCGTGTGTTTTTTCATTCGCAGCGCACGGCCCTTATGTGCTTGTAAACAAACACAAGTTTCAAAGCTCTGAAATAATTCTACCAAACACCAAAGAGTACGTTTCGGTATTCTGCTTTTCTTAACGTTTACTTAGAGACTAGAATTATTGCTAATTAGGAGCAGAATTGACACAGTCTTTAATATCCAACATTTTTTTCCCCGGGAGCTTACTTGCTCTCGCAAAAAATACCATGTTTACGTGATTACGACGGCCGATTCAACAGATCATTTGTAAACCAAAAAGGTTTCTTCCCGGAAAAAATCGATAATTTTTCTTTATGTTACGTGTTTTAAGCTTTACACAAATATTTTAATCGTTTATTAAATTCTTGATACCATCGATATTCGTGTAGAAATTAATTTTTGAACATTTTGTTTCGTGGCCGCGTTTTTTTCATTTGCACCTTACGGCATTCGATTAATGTGTTTGTACACAAGTTTAAAAGCTCTGAAATAATTCTACCAAACACCAAAGACTATTTTACCATATTCTCCATTTTATTTATGGTACTTGTTTAAAGCTTTAAGCAGATGCTTTTATCGTTTATTAAATTCTCGATACCATCGATATTCGTTCAGAAATTAATTTTTGTACAATATTGTTTCGTGGCCGTGTTTTTTTTGATTCGCACCACACGGCTCTCATGTGTTTGTAATCTGACACAAGTTTGAAAGCTCTGAAATAATTCTACCATACACCAAAGACTATTTTCCCGTATTTGTCCACTTGTTAACGAGACTAGAATTATTACCATAGGAGCAGGATTGACACAGTTTTGAATTTCCAAACATTTTCCCCCGGGCCGGTAACTTGCTCTTACGCACACACAAAAAAAATATTATCATGACGTGTTATTCGACCGCCGTTTACAAATCATTTGTAAACGAAAATGCTTTCTTCCAGGCAACAATTAATAATTTTTCTTTATGTTACGTTTTATACAGATACATTAAACGTTTTAATACCACCAATATTCGCAGAGAAATTTTTTTTGTAACATTTGGTTTTGAAGCCGTGTACATGCAATGCCTTATAATTCGCCGCTCTGCTTTCATGCGCTTGCACTGTGTAAACACGGACAAGTTTTACAGTCAACCCAGGTCACGCGTGAACGATATTTTTGAAATTTGAACGGAGTTTTGAAATTTACATGTCAGTTTTGAAAATCGCCAACGAGATTTCAGAGTTCCCGTATAAATTTCCCTAGCTTATTGACGGTATAAAGCTATGAATTTTTCTTTACACTACAAAATTGAATATTTCAAGAATAACAATTGTTTCCCAAGTATTTTGAATCTTTTTTTTTTAAGTTAATGCGTCTTTTTCGGAACGATTTCCAGAGAAATGTCCAACATTCCATTCACACGTCGGACATTACAAAGAGAAATTCGAATGTTCATTTCATTCTTGGAAATACTGTTCACGCGTGACCTGGGTTGACTGTAAACGCTCTAATATTTCGGGCCACAACTAAGCGTTGAAGTCTAAATTTTTGTGTATGCCAAAATTTTTTTAGTAGGAGCAATATCAACTGAGTTATGGTTTTTCAGACATTTTTATCCGAGCGCCAAATATATCAGGGAACCATGTTGGCAACGACGACGGCAGCAAAATGGCTGAAAATGAACAACAAAAACATTCGCTCCGCACGTGCATTTTAAATTTTGGTGCATTTCTTTGCCATTCTCCGAAAAACAACAAAGTGAAATGACCTAATTGAGCAAACAACGGTGAATTTTTCTTTCTCTGTTAACTTGAACGCAACTCCTACCAATTTAGGCAACTTGTTAGCCGTTTACTAGTCTAATGCGTTTCCGAGCAACAATCAATAATTTTTCCTTATTTCACGTGTTTCAAGCTTTCCACTTCAATCGTTTCGATAGGAGAAATATTCGTGGAGAAACTAATTTTTGAACTTTTTATTTAGGGGCAGTTTCTTTCTCACTGCACGGCTCTCATTTAATTGTAAACATACTTAAAGATCTGTGCCAAGCAACCAAGGGTGATTTCCTCGTGTTCTCCTTTTCTTGACGTTTATTTAGATTTCAGTAGGAGAATATTGACTGAGTTGTAAATTTTACACAGTCATGTAATGAAGATAGAATATAATTTTAATTCAGGAGTAAACTAACAACGATAAAACTTAATGTCAGGCTATCCAATTCCTACCGCTTGAAAATCCGCGAAAATAGATCGATAAAATAACAAACGGTGGATCTAAAGAAGGAACTTAATCCCTTCCACAAAATTTGACCTACTCCTTCCTCCCATCAAAAGGACACTGTTAGGCTCAGTTATCATTCGTTGTAAGAAGAAGTAGAGAGTTGAAAGCACATACATGATCGCCATGACTGATTTTAGTTTCTCAACTGAACAAATGTCAATCCTATCCAAGTTTTTAGCTTTAAGACAATTAATCCGGCTTTTGCTGATTCCTATAAGAAACACGAAAACTAACGTTTAGGAATTCCCTTTCTAGTTGCAGCACTTGATTTCCATGTATTTGTGGTACAAACAACCCGGCTTAAACAGTCGAACTCCAAAGAACTTGAAAGAAGTCCTTGTTTTTCGACAAAAAATTAAGAAACCAATGGAATGTCGAACTGGCGTGTTCAGCCAATGAGGAGCGAGTATTTTCGCCGCTTGACCAATCAGGAGTAAGTAATTTTGTCCTCGGGGAAAGCAGATTTTTTGTAAATGCTAGGAAAAGAATTGGAGCTCCGCTTTTAGGCTTGGCTAAATATATATACTATTTTTCGAATCCTCCCTCTCATTCTACTAAGGATCAACCTTGGAAAGTCATCGGTTTTATTCTTACTGAGGACCTGGATTTCTTTTGTTGTCTTGTGCTCTCGACAACCCAATTTGTTTCTTTAACTTACATGTACAGGTCCTTACGAAGCCTAAAGCACCCCGCACAATACATGATGACTGTTCTAGTATTTATTCGGACACTTTCATGAGATCTGTTAAATATCTAAAACTCCGGAAGCTCCGAGAAAACTAATTAAGCAAGTTTCCATCGTGTAACAGACTGTAGGGTGGTTCCAAAAGACACCTCATAATTTGCATCGTCATTCTAAAACGTTTCACACAAAAAAATTAATATTAATTTACTTACACAGTACGTTAACCACCTTTGTGGTTTCTTTGCTACCACGAAAGTTATTTCCAAGACATGTGTAATTGCCTGCGTCTTTCACCTCAACGTTTGTTAACATAAAAGTGTTTTGTGTGGCTCCATTGAGAACATTGCCATCAAACTTCCAAGAGAAGCCTGGAGCTGGATATCCATCAGAGTGGCAAGTGAGTGTTGTGCTCTGTCCCTCTTTCACTTCAGCCCTCTCGGGAGTCACTGTGACATTCTGAGGGGCATCTAAAAGCCAAGCAAAACTTTGATTTAATTTGTAAGTTCATAATAACCTGAACCACAATGGAATGGCAGCAGAATTTTGGGACCGCAGAATTCAAGTTAATTTAATGTCATAGATCCTATTCAAAATGGCTTACATTTTAATATTCTTTTGTCTGCATTCAAATTAGCCTTACTAGCCTTGTTCAAGGTGAAATGCTCTTTTGATTCTTGAACTCAAGAACGAGGTTAGTAAGGTTAATTTGAATGCAAACAAAAGAATAATTATTAGTGTCAGCCATTTTAACATAGGCCGGGTCTACACTTTATGGGAGGGGTGGGATTCACTGTAACTGTAGCTAATGAAAGTTTATTCAAACATGTATATTACTTTGCCGATTCATCCAACACTTGAAAACAACAGGAAACAAAGTCCCCAAGTCGGCTGCACCTCTGGAACCCCCCCCCCCCCCCCCCACTAGAACATTAAAAGTAAATTCCATCAATTATTTACACCCTTCAAGTGACGATTCACACAACGTAAATTAATAACTTTACAGTGAATAAAAGTATTCCAACAAACAGGACTGGTCAACTTCACTATAACAATGGGTTCTTAAGGGATACAGGACACGTAACAATTGCAAGATCAGAAACAAGACTCCAGGACGGAGAAATACACATGAGAGAAAACGGTTAGTTAACTTCATTTACAAATCCTGGCAATGGGCACTATTAAGTTGGATTCCATATGATGGTGGGTTTGTTGAATGGCACTAGATCGCCATAGATTTTTGGACCAATGCCCAAGGATCGACCAGTACGTGTCATTGACCAAATATTTTCCCTCACTCATCTGTTTGTTCCCGAACCTGTTGGTTCGTTAATTCATTTATTACACCCATTTTGAAATCGCTGGTGATCCTTGTAATCTGATTGGCTCTCAACAGTAGGATTTATTCCTAAATTGCACCATTTTTTGCTCTAAATCGAATTCTTTCTTTAGCCCATCAAATGGAAATGAAGTAACAAAAATAGAATGTAATATTGACAATAAACCTCTATGATTTCAAAATAGGTGTAATAAAGTGGTAATTGAACTTTGTGTCGTGCAATTTTGGTCTGAAATCATGCTTGTGATTTCAAATTGAACTCACACTGCGTGCTCATTCAATTTTGAAATCACGCGTATGATTTCAGACCAAACTGCACTCCACTCAGTTCAATTACATTTATTTATTACACCCATTTTAAAATCACTGGTGATGCTTGCAATCTGAGTGGCTCTCAACAGTGCGACTTATTCACGAATCGAACCATTTTTGGCTCTAAATCGCATCTTTTTTTAGCCCTTCAAAATGAAAATGAAACAATAATAACCAATCACATTTCATGGCTTACATGAACCTACACTAGCCAATCAGATTGCAGAAAAGTTTAGGCCTGGGGAAAAAGTCATTTTGGGGAAAATTTGGCAGTTTCTGTTCTCCAAATTCCCCCTTCTCCAGAAAAAGCCGGGTTTTCTGAAGTGGATAAATAAATACTTTATTGACAAAATGGGTGTATATTACCATTATTTATGAGTCCCTAAACCCATTTATCATTTATCCACATATTCATTGACAAGCAACTATATATTGTACTTACAGTAAATATACATGTACATGTACATGTATCATTTATTCTATGTTATTCCATGTGATTAGAAAGTTAAAAACCATAGAAAGATGTTTTAAGGTTTTTAAAAGCTAAGCAGCATACATGTACATGTACTTGTACATTCTGAAATTATTTTATTCAAATAACAGAGAGAAAGGTTGACATTGCTTACAGTTCACTTTAAGGAACACAGCTTTTTGTTCTCCAGTTCCAAAAGAATTCGTTCCAGAACAGCTATATCGACCAGCACTGTCCTTTTTGATCTGCTTGACTCTCAGTCTACTCTGTGACCCCACACGATCTACAAAAAACTCTCCATTGGGATCAGTTACGATGACAATTCCCTCTTTAAACCAGTTATATGTGATGGGAGTGGGGTAGGCAACTGCTTCACAATAAAATAATGCATCCCGTCCATCATTCAATGTTTGGTTGCTGGATAAACTGAACACTTGAGGCTTGTCTAAAACAAAGAAAAGAAAAGTGGCTGTGTTTCAGTACTGAAAGGGACATTCAAGACAGTGCACACTGTGCATAATCCAAGAACCTCTAATTTCTTACGGAAGATGCCTACTAATTCAGAGATATATTTACGCACTCGTTTTATGACTATACAAGTAAAGAAGGTCTTAGCAAGGGCTTTTGAAATGAAATGGATGGGGGTAACCATGCATTTTCCCGGGTTATTTAAGCTTCAATTTGTAAAAAAAAAATTCCCATATATATACATTGTTATGCACAGTGCATTTTAGTCCATTGAACAACGTGCCAGCCAAACTCAGCTGCTGAAATTATATAAACTGGTAGTAAACTGAAGTTCTAGAGACAATGAATGAAGGCAACTTACATCTCACTTTCACCTCCACGGAGTAAACAGCAGAATACTGACCCACTCCTGGCGCAGTAACAGTAGCCGTACATTTGTATAACCCAGCGTGGTCCTTGTTAGCTGATGCAATGGTGTAGTTAGAGTCTGCATTCCCCTGCACAACTGTAGATCCTCTTTGCCATGTGTAAGTTGGTTTAGGGTTGCCAGTGGCAAAACACAATAGTGTGGTTGAACTACCTTCATCTAACTCAACAGGAGTGGGAGACTTGAGAGTGATTGTCGGTCGAACTGTTGATGAGACATACATGCAACTTACAATAACATTATTAAAAATGTTACATTTAATATACAGTGTTTTACCAACGGACATCCCTACCCAGTAAGTTCAGCACAAATACCAGATGATGTTATGAACATTTCCAGTCTTTTAAATTTAATTTAACCCTGGCATGACATTTTAGTTTTCTTTTTACTAATTTTAATCAGATATTTTGTCATTGTAGTCTTTGCAGTGGCCCACAGAAATGCAGAATGTAATGCAAAAACTGATTTGTCACAAAAATTAAGGTACATGTAGAAGCATATTAATTAACACTCTCTTCCTTGTAACATTGAAAAACCTACATGTAAAGCAAATCAGTGAAATGGGAGAGATGATCATCCTATCTCATTATATTATCCCCTGACTACTGTACATACATGTACGCAATGGTCAATTAAAAGTGAGTCATTGCTAATTAAAACTATTTTAATGCCATTAACAAGTACGTTTGTACACCTGGTCCATGTTACTGACTCTTGTGGTACATACATGTAACCATTCTTAATGCTTTCAGGGCTTAATTACTGAATAAGACTACACAAATAAGGTTTTTGGGACCTGTTACACTGTATGTTTTTGGAATGAACAGAATACAGTTTACTGAAAATAAGGAGAATAATTATTGTGCTCCATTGGGAAAGTTTTTAAAGCTTACTGGAAATTGCATTCTTTTGGAAACTACATTGTACATAATAATAATTATATTGGCTTGTCTATTCTGTTTGTCTCTGAACTGGAATATGAAAAGGAAGAATTTTACACTGTACAGCTGTACATTGCTTTGATATCCGTTATCCCACACAAAATAAGTAAAGGCTTGCTAGCGTGAGTTAGCTCGAATGAATGAGAACTGTTTTCATTAAGGAAGTACGGTACTTTGTTTTGAAATAAATGTAACAAAGTTCCCGTTAACAACGCTGATACAAGTACCTTGTTTGTAAGGGGGAGTGGGGTGGATTGCGTATGTGCATGATATCAATTTTCATTTGTTACTTAGGGCTTATTTATAGCTTTTGCGTTTTAATAGATGTTACAAAATTGCGGTAGTAGCATTTTAGTTATAGCTTTGACCAATGTCTTCCGGCTTCTGTCGAGATAAATCTTATTTTCATTGTTTTATAGCCACTGAAGGCTTAGCTTACCCCTAGACCCGCACGTAGACAGTATATCGTAAGCAAAATAACTCACTCGATATGCCGATTAGCCTCAAACGCAGACGTTCTTAGGGCTCGTCACGCCATATTCCGTTCGTGGGAGAGGAAATATTGCGTGACGAGCCCTAAAAACATCTTCGAGTAGGAGACTATTTGCCATTTCGGTTACTTCTCTTAAGTCGAGAAAAGCGGTTAGAAAAATTTGTTCCGGCTATTTCCTAGTGCAACTTCATAACATATAACAAAAGTCAAGCCATAGCGTAAGTCTTTTGGTCCATAACAGTTTATTCTTCTCTTTGGCATTAATCACTACTTGATTTTCACGTAATTTTTACGTAATTTTCTAAAAAAAATCGGGCGTAAGAAATTATTTATTTATCTATTTATTTATTTATTTATTTATTTATTATTTTAATTTTTTTGTCATCCGCATTTTATCATCCGCCATCCGCCATCCGCCATCCGCCACCATCCGGTCTTCGTTTTACAGAGACCCTTCCCGGTAAGTGTATTTGCATATTTGTGGCAACAAAAACGCCAACCTTCCTCGCGCCATCTGAATTTTCCGAATATTTTGGCATTTCGTACACGGAATAAAGCGAGTCTTTTTATAGCTGACAATTTTCTGTTCAGATGCAGCAAGGACGTCAAATAACGTCACCGATTTTCTTTTCGCAAAGTACAGATTTCTATTTCGCAAAGTATAGATTTTCATTTCGCAAACTACAGTCTTCCTTTTCGCAAACTACAGATTTTCATTGAGAGATTTCCTTTTTGCAAACTACAGATATTCATTTCGCAAAGCACAGATTTCCATTTTGCAAAGTACAGATTTCCTTTTCGCAAACTACAGATTTTCATTTCGCAAGGTACAGATTTCCTTTTCGCAAACTATAGATTTCCATTTCGCAAACTACAGTTTTTTATTTCGCAAAGTACAGATTTTCAATTCACGAACAATGAATTTTCATTTCGTCTCTAAAAGTACAGTAAGCCATGTAAAAGCACAGTTATAGCCAATATTATTCAAATTTACATTAAATTAATTGTTTCTCTCTTTATTAATGAGATCACTATGCTGACTGTCACCTTTCATTACAGTAGACAGGAAAAATGGTGATATAAAATCAATACATCAATACTTACCAACAACAACAACTTCGACACTACCTCTTGATATTTCATAGGGATCATAAGTTGTAAAGACGACTCTACATTTATATTTCCTGCTGTCACTTGGAACAATGCTTGATATTTCGAATGTAGCCCTTCCTCTGAAAGTAACTCTACCATCATAACCAACGCCTGGTGTTATTTGAAGTTGGTTAGGAGCCTTCCCTGCCACAATTACCTCATGGGCTCCATTTGTGTACACTAGAAGCACTTCCCTTACTGTTCGTCCATCAGCATTGTAGTCCCAAACCAACGTAAGAGAACCAGCACCCTCACTCACATAGATTGGATTGCCATTGTTAGGAATTACAGTGAAAGAAGGTTGACAATCTACAAGTACAAAAAGAAAAAAAAGCACATACAGTGGAACCTCTCCTTACTGAAACCTCCATAATACCCTTACGACACCTCTCTAGTAAGGACAGTTCACCTGGTCCCTGCGAGACCGAAATCCATATAAAGCCTACTTCCCTAAAACGGATACCTCTATAATCCGAACACTTATTATATGGCAAGGTAGTCTTAAGGTAAATGGACGCGTTCTGATTGGTTCTTTCTTGGTAGTGATTTTACCATACGGACCGTTTCCATGGAAACGGTCATAAGCCGTGTATTTTTGTTTACGACAAGCGGCAAATTTGAAAATTTGCACTCTACTCCGTTTTAGTGAAGCTAATGGTTTGAACAGTCAAAAAAAAAAAAGGAAAGCCTACCTGCGTCCGAGCTTGACCACCTTTTGTCATTTTTTTTGTTATGAACGTACGCAGGAAAAATGGTGAATATGAGCCAGCAACATTTTCCAGTTTCAGCGCAATATTGAGCAATATCGAGCTTACGTTCATGTTATCAGATTGTGAGTTTGGTGTGCCAGTCAGTTATTCAGTTAATCAAAAAAAAAAAAAAAAATTATCTCCGCCGTTGGTCGAACAGGTGAATGTTTTGACCGAGCGAAGCCTGGACATCTTTGGCTAGGTGACAAGAATTAGTCAAAACGACGCGTCACGAAGGTAACAGCCGCTCAATAAAACCGACATTAGATTCAAAGTATGCTCAGTCGAATGCGAACACAGTATTATCGAGTGACTATTGTTAGTTTATATTTAGTCTACGGGTACATGATATCTTATAGAAATCGAGATTCAGCAATTCCTCTGATTTAAAATTTCCTTTCGTCGCGATCACCATGCTTGATTAGTTACATATGTTACCGGCCTTTCACAATACTTCTTCCATTGATTAGTTATAATTGAATGCGTCTTATATAGTTTTACGCGGCTGTTAATGACAATAATAATAACATCAAGTAACTGTCTCGCAATAACGTTGCGTTGAGAATACGGTCGGGCGAATTTCATTTCGACCTGTCTGATAATTTTCACTTGATTTGTAGATGTAGACCACAGAATCGTTCGGAAAAAGAAAAGGCTTAACATTAGTGGTCAAAACAGCTGTATTCAAATTAATCACGTAATCCTCTTGTACATACGCATCACTTCCGAAACGTGAGAGTTTGCATACCCTGTATCCTGCAAATTAAATAATTCCCATCTAGCGATGCAAACCGCGTCTTAGATGCCATCAGGAAGCCGGAAGTAAGAAAAAGAAAAAGGAACAGGAGCTTCCCCGTCTTCTTGTCTTTTAGTGTAGTCAACCCGAATTCTTGTCCGTTTCTTTAAGTGTAATCAAGTAAATGGCTGACTTATGAAATGATGATTTAAGTAATGAAATGTGTGAAGTGTAAGGTCTGCGTGGTAGTGCGGTTCGTCTAGCGTAACCTGATTCTTCCTTCTTCGAAGAGATGTCCACATTACGCGCGCGGGGAGCCCCATTGATAATAAATTTTGGTAATACCATGAATGCAAAAAATTTTGGTTATGACGTCACTGTCCGACCGTCCGGCTAACGTACGTCCGCCCCTCTATGTAAGCCACCGTGAAATGCCACTTTAAACCTGTACGGGAGCCCGCGTTTTTTCGGCGGGAGTGGAATGGCTTACTTCTTTTAGAAAAACAAACGAGAATTTTGAACAACACTAATTTCTTGTATTCGTTGAATATGTTGTCAAACTACATATGTCGAGAAAGCAGGCGACTAATAAGAAAATTTGAAACTCGAGAGCGACAAACAAACAGGCGAAATGTCAGTTGAAAACAAACATGTAGTCAGCTGGGTGAGTAAGCAACTCGCAAGTCGCATAGAAATTAAAGGCAAAACAAGGTCACCTCTGTCTCGCTTAAGCCTGGTTTACACATACGACGCAAAGCATAAACACAAGCATAAGCACAAGAAACCTACGTGTAAACCGGTGCGACGCAAGCATAAGCGCCTTGTGCTTGCGGTTGTGCTTATGCTTACGTCGTCCCGGTTTACACGTACGACGCAACGACGCAAGCATAAGCATAAGCACAAGCACAAGAGAATGGAACGATTTCCATTCGACGCAAGCATAAGCACAAGCACAAGGAAAGAAAACTGAAAAACAGTGGCAAGTTGTCGGCGTACATTCTAGTTACTCATGCGTTGCCATTTGCAAAATGGCGGCAACAAATGTTTATGCTTCTGCGTTCGCGTATGTCACCTTATGCTTATTCTTATCGCACGTGTAAACATCCTTGTGCTTCTGCTTGTGCTTATGCTTATGCTTGCGTTGTACGTGTAAACCAGGCTTTACAACCCAAGGCCAGATCACGAAGCACACAACTGTAAAATGGGTTATTCTGTAAGAGAAATATTCACAAAGCTATGAATTGTTTTGAATATTCTGTGTTGGACTTGTGTAATTCATTCGCAATTCGCAGCGCATAAGTTTGTAAACACGCCCTAATTTCAAGCGCTCACTGAAATATTTCGGACCACAACCAAACATTATTTTTTCCTGCATTCTCCGTTTGTTAACCTTTACTTAGAGACTAGCATTATTTCTGTAAGAGAAATATTCACAGAGTTCTGAATTGTTATGAATAAGTTTTGTAAACGCTCTAATTTTAAATTAAAGCGCTCACTGAAATATTTCAGACGGCAACCAAACATTATTTTTCCTGTATTCTCCGTTTTTTAACGTTTACTCAGAGACTAGAATTATTTCTGTAGGAGAAATATCACAGAGTTAAATGTTGTTTTGAAATTTTTTTGTTGGGTTTCTCTATTAATTCATTCATCATTTGCAGCGCATAAGTTTTGTAAACACGCTCTAATTTTAAATTAAAGCGCTCACTAAACTATTTCGGGCCACAACAAAACATTCTCCGTTTGTTAACGTCTAATTAGAGACTAGAATTATTTCTGCAAGAGAAATATTCACAATTGTTTTAAACATTTTGTGCTGGACTTGTGTAATTTATTCGCAATTCACAGTGCATAAGTTTTGTAAACGCGCTCTAGACTAGAATCATTTCTTTAGGAGTCATTACAGCGGTTACCAATAACACGCGACCTACTGTCTTCAAAAGAGTCGGATAAAGTTGCGTTTTGGTGGACGTCAATCAAAGGGAAGCCGTTGAAATTATTTTGAATTTTGACAAGATTCCAGGGTAACCTGCTAAGAAACTAAGAATTTTATCTCGTTAAGAGAAGGTAAACTTTATTTAAATAATTGTTTTCCGAGCCAGATCAAGGGAAAATAAAAAGTATTTTTGACTTAAAAATTTTAATTTTCACTGCGCGTGATAATTTGCTCACTTCACGCGTCGCTGATTTTGCAAAATTATTACGGGTACCGTAGCGATTTAAAATGCCTCAGTACAAAAATACTTCATCTCAACAATGCCCATTCTTTAAGATAACCTGGCTTGGAAATCAACTTTCATAAAGTTTATCATCTGTCAGCGGATAAAACAGCCAATTTCTTAGTTCTGTTCCCTTGAAATGTTGTAAGAATTCAAATTAATTTCAACGGCTTTTCTATGATTGACGTCCACCAAAACGCAACTTCATCGGGAGTCTTTTGAAGGCGATAGGTCGCGTGTTATTGGTAACCGCTGTAATTGTTTTGAACATTTTGTGCTCGACTTGTGTGATTCATTCGCAGGGCATATTTGTAAACAGTACGCCCTAATTTTCAAGTAAACGTTCAAATATTTCGAACCATAACCAAACATTATTTTTCCTTTATTTCTCCTCTTGTAACGTTTATTATGAGACTATAAATATTTCTGTACGAGGAATATTTACAGAGTAATAAATTTTGAGACAAATGATTCTTGTTATCCTAGCGGCCAAATTGCACGCGTGGAAACATTAAGTGGTAGCCAAATTTTCGTTATTGTACGCATTTCAAACTTTACACAAATGCATTAATAGTTTCCACAGGGAAACATTTTCAAGAGAGAGAGCGTAATTTTTTCATCCATGAGTGCGTAATGCTTTCGAACGTCATCGGCCGGAATTCAGCAATGTGATCTCGCACGATCAACAAGAACAGCTTATGATTCAAAACATTTTCCACTGACGCGTAAAAAGTTTGCTTTATATGCAAAACTCAAGACAGGATGAAGAATTTGTAAAGTTATTGCTTTCATACAATAAGCAGAGTAGCATGTATATAAATGCTATTAGAAAGGAGTTGTGGAGCTCCGCTTTTAGGCTTGGCTAAATACATACACAGCTATTTTAATTAACATTGTCAGATTAAAGCTTAAAGCTGCTGCCACCTCATCCATTTGATATCCTAACATTTCCTTCATTAAAATGGCTCATCATCGTATATCTTCACTGGACAGACAAGACATAGCTGATTTTGATGACCTTATTCATAACAAATCCACAAAATCTTGAGGTCTTGTCTTACAGCTTTGTACTTTGATCCGACAACGGTAATTGAAATAGCTGAATTATGATTTCCTCGATTGGCCTATTACATATCTATAACTAGGTTTCTATTGCTAGTCTTACCTGCCTTGGGAACAAAACTTAAATACCCAAGAACGACGTAGACCGCGTATATGGTACGTTTTAGCATGTTGATAAGCCTGCGGCTTCACCAATGCGTTAGAATTTTGAAGGCAATTTACATGAGAACAACGGACTACAAAATTTGACCTAGCCATGTGAAAGGTCAAGAAAGAAAGAGATATTCATAGATTTCAACGTGAGAAAATGTCGTCACGCCGCATTAGCTTTTAGCATACTAAAATCAGGAACGGGGAACCGGGAAGTGGGAAGGGGAACGGGGCTCTGGGAACGAGTGCACAGCGGTGATCCGCAAAACAATTTAATGATAGTAATAATAATAATAATAATAATAATAATAATAATAATAAGAAGAAGAAGAAGAAGAAGAAGAAGAAGAAGAAGAAGAAGAAGAAGAAGAAGAAGAAGAAGAAGAAGAAGAGGAAGAAGAAGAAGAAGAAGAAGAAGAAGAAGAAGAAGAAGAAGAAGAAGAAGAAGAAGAAGAAGAAGAAGAAGAAGAAGAAGAAGAAGAAGAAGAAGAAGAAGCTGCTTAATACTGAGATAAAAGGGAAGCTTTTAACGCTAGGTCGCAGTTTGATTAGACGCTAGACGAATTCGCTCTTCTTTTTTTGTTTTAATGTCGTCTAGTCAAAGTCACTGCACACAGTATCCCTGTTTCTGCAATGGTTGTTACGATTTGTTTGGACGATAGTAGGTGGTGGTCAACTAGAAAGCCTTTGCTACTTTGACCACCACACACATTTTATAATTTGTACTGTATTTATTTTTATCTTGTAATTATCTGTTGTAATACTTTACTTTCTATGTTAATGTTGTGTAAATAGTGTGAAATAAATGAACCTTCAACCTTGATATTTTTTCCTTTCTGAAATCTGCCATTTTTTGGCAAAGTTTGTGTATCTAGGTGTTAGTGTAGCCTTACCTCATTATTATTATCAGCAGATAAGTGGCGAGGCGGTAACAGATCGAGTTTGAACACCAATGAGGACGCAAAATTTTTTCCGACACACAAGTCGCTACAAACGTTCGCGCAGGCCTACCTATTTGAAAATAAATCCAAGAAACTTTTGTCATTTTGCCACGCCAAATTGTATTCGAAAACGTTTTGACAGATCAATTTAGTTCGCGATTAATTTGGATCAATGCCTCTTTGAACCTTTTGAAAAGTCCAACCTGATGGACCACATCTTCCCTTCAAGGCTTAGTTGGTTACGTGTGTGGGTTGTTCGTGCCACTAAAAGCGCGCAAGAGATTGGTTGGCAGGCCATGCATACAAAAACAGGCCCATTTTATAACATATAGCGCGCGTGCTTCCCAATCTTATTCGTATTGGCGTCATCATGGTTCATTTCTCAACATACGCACGGCCGTGCGTCCATCCGACGACGTGTGCAAGTCAGATGACGAAGTATGCGCGCGCTATGTTTTAAAAAACCTTTTTTTACAGAGACACAAAATCATAAGAAATGTATATTTATAAGGGTTTGTCGAAGTTTAATGAAATGCTTACATTAAACCGATACGGGAAACCACTTTCACCTTTGTGTTTTTGTAGAGAACATTTAGAGAATGTTGTGATTAATCAGCAATGAAACCTGTTTTCAAGGAATCATTTACTTTATTTTCACTATAGTCTATGTTATAAAAGAATTGGCTCATGCTTTTACCTGTGCGTATATCGAGTTATGGATGCCGCCTTGGGAAGTTTGGAGAGCACTCAAGAAGCTAGAGTTGCTCGAGGCGTACTCTTACGCTTCTCTCGAGCTCTCCAAACTTCCCGCGTGCATCCATAACTCGATATATGCACGCTAAGCATGAACCAATTCTTAACTAAAATTTAAAGCTAATTTGCTGTAAGAAAAAAATTGGAGAGATGTAGTTGTGCTAGAAAGCGTCCAGTCGTGCTTTTAACTTTTCATACATTTGTATAGCGAACCAGCCGTGAACTGCTACTAAAAATAGTTCACGGGAAAAAAATACAGGGAAATGTATGGAAAGTTCAAAACACGACTGGACGCTTTCTTGGACAACTACATGATAACATCCCGCCAATTTTTTTTTTCTTACAATCCTTTTACTTGTGGTAAAAGTTTCCAATTCATGAATTTTTCAGAAGCGATGTTTTATGAAAATTATTTGACATCGAATTTCCATACAAACACTGCTATTTCAGACGTGTTTGCCTACCCATCAAAATGGTGTCGAAAACCGTGGTAAGGCCTATTTAGTTGGAACAATTCACCAAACTTCCACACGTCCACACTAGTGTGTTTTCTGTAATCTCCATTTTTATCTCTTCTCAAAAATGAAGAGACCGGCCTAAGACATAGAAATGAAGTAATTGTTTAGAGTAGTTCACAAGAAATATCCG
>NW_028145524.1:935000-967500 GCF_977016875.1 Pavona decussata
AAAAATTCTCACATCAACATTTTTAAATTTAAGGTCCTTCTTAAACAGCTTTTATTTCATTGACACCTAAAATAACCAGTACTCTATACAATAAAAAATCTCCGCCTACAGTAATTTGCTTTTTATAGTCTGTCGCAAAGTGAGAGTGATTCCTCAATAAAAGTCAGCAAACGTCTTAAAAATATGACATTTTGAAAACGTATGTACAGAGACTGAACGCAGTATACTGAATATAAAATTTTTACTAAAATACATTGTGGATGGCTTAGTCAGCCCAAATCTCCTTTATCTAAAGTATTTGTCAGAAATAGATGTTTATTATTATTTTAATGCTAGTAAACATTTAGTACAAATTAAGTACGCTTCACTCTCTTGCTCATAACTTTGTATTTTCACTAAATCACTTGTCATATTTAGCTGCGTGACATCCAGCTACAATCCTGGCGAACAGGTTCGGGACACTTGGACTTTTTCTTTTTACTTAAAGACATGAAGGAGTGGACAGCACAAAAAAGGTGACGGCAACTTGGATTTTTGTGACCAGCGTGGCAAGTGATTCCTAACGTATTTTAAAACAAAATGTCATTAAGATTATCTTCCCGTCGTTGTGTCCAAGTCGTCGGTTTAAACAGAAGGATAAGGAGGTCAGTTTATGAAGAAACTGCGGTGCTGTGTCGGTGAGGAGAAGAAAAGAATGTTTGGTTTATCAACAGAGTTGAAAAGTGAGGGTAAATTGGCCACCGTAAAGAGATTCGTGCTGACGTTTCAAGCGTTAGTCATTCACTCAAACAAAGGGCTAACCCTCGAAACGTTAGCACTGTAGATTGTGCGGAAATGCAAACTTGTTAGCTGTCACGTTGTTCACACTAGCACATTTTGCCGTCTCCTTTCCTCTACTCTTTTGTTGCACTTGCTTGTTGTAGGCTTGGTCAGCGCTACAGTTCAGTGATCCCTAGCACTGACCAATAGGATGACAGCTCTGGCACAGAAATGGTCGAGGTAGAAAGTGCCGACAGGCCTGCGAACAGCCTTCCCTCCCTATTTTCCTCTCGTAATTGTCCCGCCCATCCTGGTTCCTTTTTTCGCCACCACGTTTCGCAATTTGTCCAATGAATTTGCGTTAATTACGGATTGTTTCACAATATACTTCTGTATACTCCTCATTGAGCTAGTAATGAGAATTTCTGTACATATGGCTCCTGCCTGACGTTTTGACTTTGAGCACTTTCAAGCATGAAATCCTGAGTGCATAATTAAGGCTAAGTAAAGCAAACCAGGCTATTATTAATTTACAATTAAAGTATTGATGATGACCGAATACTGTGATACTCTAGTAGCATTTAGAGATTAGCTATCTACACCTTTACGCCACTTTTATGCATAAAAATCCGGGCCACGGTTGTTCAAAGAGCGGATAGCTCTATCCAGTGCATATATCGCTATCCAGTAGATAAAACTGTACTCCAACCAATACATTTTATCCATTAGATAGCGACTTATCCGCTAAATAATGTTATCCGCTCCTTGAACAACTGGGGCCAGATTTTTCTCAATCATTTCCGAACTGTAATGGTGTCAACATTTTTTTAACGACGTTTTACTGTAGTATCTACTGCTTAACCATTGCCAGGGAATGCTTCCTAAAACATGAAATCTTCGACATTCTCGTAGAGTTTCTTGTCATAGTCCTTCATTTTGATGAGTCTCTGTGAGCGGTAAGAGAACACAAGTTATAAATCAAGGTTTCTTAGTAAGTGTATGGCGCATGGCGGGACAACATTGACCAATATGATAAGAGAAAAAAAAACGAGTATTTGTGACATGTGTCCATGTGTACAGCTATTTCAGTTAACCTTGTCGGTTCAAAGCATAAAGCTAAAAGACAAGACCGAAAGTTTACGTGGGATTTATATGAATAAATTCATCAAAATCAGTCATACCTGGAGAAAACAATAGGTTGTAATAAGCAGTACAATGACCTGCACGTGCAGGGATGATTTTGATGAAATTATTCATAAAAAAATAATCCCACAAAACATTGCGGTCTTGTCTTTTAGCTTGATTTTAATCCGACAACGTTAATTGAAATAGCTGTATACGTATGTGTAAATTTGAACAAGACGCTTGTGTAAGAATAAGACCGTAACAAACTGAATACTGCAGAATGTTTGTCAAGTAAAATACAATTCTGATCATTTATTACGTAATCTATTGGCCAGCTCCCACGAGTCTCCCACAAGCTGGGCCGCACCAGTGGAGAATAGTGGCTCCCTCTCTGTTTATTTAAATTTTGTTTGTTTGTTTAGGTTTGTGTTAATTTACCTTGTGCTGGTTTTCCATTCTTTTTAACTCGCTCCTTAAACCTTCAAACGTTGGGCGATCATCGGCATCTTCTTGCCAGCAATTTAACATTACCTGGTATCTAGACATTAAGAAAAATTAATAAAACAAAATTGCAGACAGACAAAACAAATTAAAACAAAAGCACCACCAACAACAAAACAAAAGAGAAGTAAAAAGAGTTTTGTTCCCTGTGCTGTTGAAAACAAAGTGAGGAAGTACCACTCAGTTTAAAACTTACAGGGCGTCATCTAAGTGATTCGGTTTCGGCATCCGGTAGCCCTGCACCAGCAATTCGGCCAACTTCCGGGCATCTGTTCGTGGATAAGGTGATCCACCTAAATGCACACACAACAACAATTTACAAATTTAGTCGAGTTCTTAATTGAATAACATTCTTTTTCTTAGGATAAGAATTCGTTTGCAAGAATTTATAACATCTGATGTTTCACAAATACTCTACTCAGGTTTGCTATTTATCAAATTATAAACAGCTTAAAATGATATAACTTCACCGGGCATAACTTTAGGTCAGAAGAGACGTTTGCAGGCTAATTTTATCACTAAGTTGCTTTTCGTTACCAACGATATTTGTCGCTGAGATAGTTAAGGTTACCCGGTACCTTCAGAGGTGTCTTCAGAGGTGTCTCGCGTCCAAGCGATGTAGCGCGTCCGGTTTAAACTGTAGATACCTGAACCCTTATGTCAAATTAAAGCTTATAGAGCTAGCTATCCAACTAAACCAAGAATTTTGAAATAAAATGAATTGCCGAATTTTTAGCGCTGATTTTTCGATTAAATTTTTTTCACTTAGAGGAGCCACTTCAAAGCGCTAAAACTCAAAGGGAATTTATTCCTTTGCCTTCAAATTTGGACAGCAGCTAGTTTAACATATGAACAACAACAACGTGTCTGCGAGTTTTTTATTTCGAAATATTTTTTCTCCAAGAGCGATTTTTGTGTTAACTCCACATTTTTTAAAACCAATTTCGAAAATGTTCTGTAACTTTTCACTGGAATTGAATATGCCAAAACGCAGACACGTTTTTTTAGCGCTTTGGGTCCGGAAACTGAGGAGCAAATTAAATTAGCGAAAAACAAAATTCGCTTTGACTTGTAACTTTTGAAAGGTGAATCGGACGCTCGCATTTAGAGGACGTGAAAAATTCGACGATTCATTTTATTTCAAAATTTTTGGTATAGTTTGATAGCCAGCTCTATAAGCTTTTAAAATTTGATATAGGGGTTTGGGTATCTACAGTTTAAACCGGACGCGCTACACTGCTTGGACCCGAGACACCTCTGAAGGTCCCGGGTAACCTTAACGTTCTGGAAACCAAATAAACGATATTTAAAATGACGAATTAAGTGGGGAACGTGAGTATCCGAGGGTGAAATGCATGGGGCCCTTTTTTGAAAGCCTAGGTTAAGCCTTTTTGCCTACAGTTGCCAAAGCTTTTATCCGTAGAATTAGGCTTAAACCAGTTCGATTACTGCCTTATACCCCAAACTTTTTTGCTGGTAACCCTTCTACCCAAAATATTTTCCAAGTCATCTTTTTACCCTAAAAAGCTTTAACACGTCTCACTGATAATTTAGTTATGAATGCGATGAAACTCGAGATATATGAAATACTGAGAACAAAAGGTTATCGCATTAAAGAGCACCTCAGACTTACCTATGGTAAAGATCTCGTAAAGTACAACTCCGAAACTCCAGCTGTGTTAAAGAAGATCGTTGTGAGTACAGTATATCAATATAAAACTCCAAGTCAGAGACAAGGTTTTAGCCATTGACATAGAAAAAATATTGTTGCTGAATGAAAGCAATAATAAACTTAGAGATAAAAGAGATGGACTACACATTTGCTTCAATTTTAACCCTATATTAATGAAATACAGACTATAGGAAAATAATACTGAAAAGAAAGAGATGCTACGTTTAACGCGTTCCAAACTAAAATGTGTACTTCTGTCATGATAGTGTACCACTTTCCTACATGAATGTAGTTTAAAACATGAAGTTAAAGTAGCATGAAGCACATTTTTTCGCAAACAGGTTTTGTCCTTTCAACAAGATTTTCAAGAAACACATAAATTATTTAATCTTTTTTTTTTTTTTGCAAATTAAACAAAAGTAAAAGAATCGTGGGCCCAAACATATTTAAATAACCTTTAGCCCTACTTACACATCACTCTTTGTAGTATAGCGTCCGTACATGAGTGCTTCATAAGCAGTCCATTTCACCGGGATTCGTCCCTAAGTTGGCATAGATATATCAAAAACATTAAGGTAAGTGATAGCTAACGCATTAATAGCGTCTTGCCCTAACTTTTAGTGATCTTTCAGTACGACAGAAATATATCATTTTTTTTTTTGCACTTTCACCCCGTCCAATGCTTCCTTGGACAACAAGCATCCTCTAGTGCTACACTCAAGCCTGGTATGTATCTCTATCCCTAAGAATGAGAATATATTGAAGATAAAAGCCAGAAATTTCTGTTCCTAAAGTACGGACTGTATTTGATTGCATCATTTGCTACTACTGCTCCTGCTTCTAGGTTTAATGATTTATTTATTTAATTATATAACGACCAAAATAATACATTATATATACGGTGTACCAATTTACTACAGTGTTTCACGGTTTGTAAATAATTATTGCAACATTTAACAGTGATTGGACGAGGTTGGGCAAAATATTGTGATTTGACAGTGGCGAGCAGATCAATTATTTGCCGAAGCCAAAGGCAGAGGCAAATGAGTGATCTGCGAGGCACTGACAAATTACAATATTTTGCGATAACCCAGTTAAAATAATCGTTTTATCATTCGATCACTGAGTTTGCTTTTCATAATTTTGATCAACTAAAGATGTCAAATCACCCTCTGGCAGCTCAGGGTTGCTTTTGTTGTTGTTGTTCTTCATTTTGACTTCCAGTCGTTAATAATAATAATAATAATAATAATAATAATAATAATAATAATAATAATAATAATAATAAAAATTAATAATAATAATTAATAATAATAATAATTAATAATAATAATAATAATAATAATAATAATAATAATAATAATAATAATAATAATAATAATAATAATAATAATATTAATAATAATCAGCCAAGTAAAAACTAGCTATATAATGTTCCGACGTTTCGGCGACGTCATGACGCCATTCTCAAGGAATGAATAATATAAGCGAGTTTAACGGAGTAAGATGTTAGATTAGCATAATGGAGTAATCTAAATAAATACTAGCTTTTGCGCGGATCGAATCTGTTTGTACATTCAAGCGTGTTCTTAATTGTTCATGTTCATGTTCATTCGTGGTCTTAATTGTTCATTGTTTATTGGTCTAAAATGTACAGCATTTCGTTAATCAAATTTGTTCCTCATTTTTTCAGTACTTTGAAACAGCTAAGGAGGTCTTCAGGCACTGCGCTCGCGTGACCGTTATCATAATGTTTCCGCACAGAGGATTAAGTGCTGTTGTGGCCCTGGTTGTGAGTTAATTATTATTATAAAACATTAATAATAATAATAATAATAATAATAATAATAATAATAATAATAATAATAATAATATTAATAATAATAATAACAATCTTTATTGAGGAAATTTTTTGACAAAATGTGGTTTTCGAAAAGGACCTCAAAGGTTAAGACTAGAATGTATCCTTAAAATCAAAAGAAAATAAAGAAAGATATATAAATAAATACATTTCACTGATATTTACTCGCAGTTAAAAAAAAATTCGTCCTTTAGTACATTTTACAGAGCTGGTAGCCCGAAAGCGTAAGTTCCCGTTGTATAAGGGGTCGTGAATTATCATTAAGTAAAAGCAGCACAAACCTTTGTTTTTCTTTCGTAAATATTTTCCTGTTGCACATCCCTTGCCATTCCAAAGCCTGTCACTTTACACGTTTCTCCTTCCCCAACCAACACATTACGAGCAGCAAGATCTCGGTGGATGATCTAAAAAAGTTAATTACCTTATTTTAGTCTAGAAAGGAGCTTCCTTGACTTGATGGTAAGTCGGAAATTATTGAAAACGCTATAATTTAAAATTGGGAATGACGTCACAAGGTCTCAAATCCGCCATCTTGAAATCTGCTGCCCTGTATTTGTTGGGGAATTATCTAGGTTAAACCATCTAAAGTAACATGTTAATACGAGCTGTTTTCCGTCACGTAAATTTAACAATAATTAAGAAGAGGAAGAGACTACTATGAAAATTTTTTTTCAATCTATTTTCGTTTGCGTTGCTATTTTAATGTCGACATCTTATTGGTCAGTTAGAGTGACGTCATTTAATTTTAAACTCAATGGCGGATTATAATCTTTCAAAATAGCATGGCGCGAACTAAAACAAGATTGAAAATAATTATCATGGGGCACAGGGATTCGCTCTCTTACCTCATAGTCTCTTGTTAAGGGGAAATAAAACTCGAGAATTGGAAATAAATAAGTAAATGGCTACGTATACAGGGAATGCAAAGTCCAGTCCTATGACAGACACAAGGCAGTGAGATTAATATTAAGTAGACAAAATAAAAGCAAACGAAAAAGCAAAAAATGAACCCATTAAACAAAATTTCGATTGTGGGAAACTTTCATAGCCTGGTGATTGCCTTTATATAAGTTTGATGATACTCTCATTCGAAGTCATTGAGGCACTTTGGATCTGTTATGATTAGAAATTGGTCTTTTTGATAAGCCAACTTACATTTCTTGAAGACAAATAACTCATCCCATCAGCTACTTGCCAGGAGAACTTCATTAATTGCAGCGAAGTGAAACTTGTTTGCGGCTTAACATCCGGGTCTTTATAGTAGGTATCATTTAATCCACGGCTCTTTCTCAGGTAACCCAGGAGATCGCCATACGGGACATATTCAACGATAACAAGTATAGGATCTAAGACGTTAAGTATATCATGGAAATGAAAAAAGATTTTATAATAATATTTCCACAATTGCGTTTAGGACGAATTCGTTTAGGAATAACACAACATGCGAACCAAAAAATTTCCAAAAGAACAGAAATTCTGAAAACAGCATAATCTTGAAACAGGATGTACACTTGACGGCCGAAATACCTTAGCTCGCAGTGTAAACCAAAAGTCTAGGAGTCTCCCTCAGACGCTAGCAGGTGCATCTATTAAAGCTATTAGAATCCACTTCTGTTGTTGTTATGGACATATGATTTCGATTTTAGCCGTTGTGGAAAGATGAGGCCAACAGTCTTTTCTTGAGAAAACACAAACAACGTTGCCACTGGACTAGATATTGGAGGCTGGTGGAGAGGGTCTCACGTTTTTATACTTAGAAAACAAACGTTTAAAATAACTTATTATTTTTACCCGATTCAGTGACGCATCCAAGCAGTTTAATGACGTGTGGATGAGGCTTAAGCGTCTTCATCAATTCAAGTTCTGATAACAAGTCCTTCTTGTCTGTCTCTCGAGCTTTAGCTACAAGTTTCAGGACAAATTTGTGACATGAATTTTCTCAAACTCATTAATAATTTAACAAGATAAAACAAAGAAAATCACCACCGTGACCGTGGTTTGGATATGTGATCCTAATTGCAATAAAAAATATCGCCAACTTTAGCCTTAAATTTCTCCAAGAATCATTGCTCATTTGAGAAGCCATATCAAACACTCGAAAGTGTGTTTCATCAATATATCAAATACGAGGATACATCAGATATTCAAACACTGAGAAGTAGGCTCAAAACACGAGGCGTAGCCGAGTTTTTTTTAAACGACTTTGAGGTGTTTGGATATCTGATGAAACACACTTTCGAGTGTTTGATATGGCTTCTCAAATGATCAATGATTCTTGGAGAAATTCAAGGCTAAAGTTGGCAAAATTTTATGGTAATTAGGATCACATATCCAAACCACTGTCACGGTAGTGATTTTCTTTGTTTTCTCTTGATGAATTATTAATGAGTTTGAGAACTAATAATAATAATAATAATAATAATAATAATAATAATAATAATAATAATAATAATAATAATAATAATAATAATAATAATAATCTTTATCAAGTAAATCATTTTCACTAATAAGTGATTTACAAAAAAGTCCTTGAAAATAAAACAAAAAAACAAAAAAAAAAAAAAGAAAATTAAAGACTAATATAATAGATTAATCTTACATCAAAGATTATAGAAACAATGTCTTTGTCCATTCTCGGTTGAATGATCTTTTGTCCTTTTCGTTTAAAATAACATCAATTTCATCTTAAAGAAAAATCATAAAAAAACTCTAAATCAAAATTTACCTGTATAACGCTATTTGCATCCTATGCGAGATATAGATGACGTGCTGTTACAGTGTAATATATTACCTTCAGCATTTTTACAGCCACTGTTATAGTTCCTTCCCTCCCTTGCAGCTCTGAAGCCTTTCCCTGAGCGACTTGCCCAAACGCACCTTGTCCAATCACCTTTTCAATAACCACACTTTCCCTAGAAACTTCCAAAGATCGAGTGGCTGGATGCAGCGGTGCATATTCATTTATCTCCAAGTAAGGCGATGTCTCGGTTGCCTCCGCTCCTTCAGGTCTTCCTTGGGAATCTGTGACTTCCCTCAATTCCATGTAATGTCTAGGGGCAGGAACATTAGCGTTGTCGGCATCGTTCCTTTCAGTTTCAATGCCCACGTTCTGCGATATCGATGGAGGTAGTGTATCAGTGAAGCTGGTTTGATTTTTGAAAGGTTGCTATTACTTAAGGACGGTGCCTACTAATACCGAAGTATTTTTGTCCGGTTTATGACTATGCGGGAAAAGCAGATCTTAGCAAGGGCTATTGCAATCCAAAAAGAAAATTGGGGGTAACCAGGCATTTTTCAGAGATAACTAAGCAATAATATCTCTAAAAAGTGCCAAAATATAAAGCAATGTATGGGATTTTTTCCTAAATTGACGCTTAATTATCTCTAAAAAATGCATGGTTACCCCCAATTTTCTTATGAGATACCAAAAGCATTTGCTAAGTTCTTCTTTCTCCGTATAGTTTTAACCCGGGCAAAAATATTCCTGTATTAGTAGGCACCACCCATAGGAAACCCGAGTATGTCGAGATGCGCAGAACGTATGCGCAGTAACAATAGTAGGCACCGTCCTTAATTAAAAATAAACTCACAAGAAGGGAAGAAAACACCACCAGTGAAAACGTCATCGTCCTCGTCAAAGTTTAGCCATCGACGAGCATTCAAATTAAAGGTTGAAATTAATTTTCAATGCTTAATTAGAGTGCTTACTTTACAACCCAAAATTTCACGACCAGCACCTGAACGGGGCTCTATTCCTGTACGGAAAGCTCTAGAATAAGATAACCGAGTCTAAAATAAAAACCAGAGATAAGACATTCTAAAGCGACATGAACACCAGCGAATACAAGGATTAAAGCCACTTTAAAGTAACACAATGAAACCATTTGAAAGAAAACACTTTTTTTATGGATTCAGTGCATGGCCTTCCGTCCGCACGTATCTCAATAAAATTGTCACCAAAAAAGCCACGTTTACAAAATGCTCTCCAGAGAGGAAATTCTGAAAACGCCGTTCCGTGTTCTCATGATATCTTTTGACACCACTATAGGTTGTATTTAACGGCCACCGTTTTCGAGTCAGTTTTCGGTTCCGTTTTCATCGGATACTTGTGGAAGGCAGTCAAAACGAGACAAAAAAAAATTGGTGACCTAAGTTTATCATTGAGACGATATTTTTGATGCATGATATTTTAGGTACAGAGAAACATGATAAAATTTCATAAGCTTACAAAATGAGATTCCTGAATCTCTTCTGGCTTTTGGTCTTGTCTGAAAGGAAAACATAATCAAGCCACTTTGTAACCATTTTCCCTTACTCTACTTCAAATTTCAGCCACGTAACTCACTTGTACAAACTATTTTAAACACCAATTCAAACAAAAGCCGCGTATTAGTTTCTAAAGATCTCTACGGCAGTTATCAATCCAAGATACTTTAAAGTATCTTAAAACATTAGAAGCGCAGACCATTCCCAAGAAATATACCACTCATCATTTTTAATGTTCACGTGTACCAAGGAGGAAGAACAATTTCATTTACTTGAGGGTTTGTAGCCGAGACTTTAAGGGTCTGCAAGTCAGGCCCTTAAACTACTTTTTCCTTAAAAGACTTGTATTGTAAAGCAGTAACAATAAAATATTGAAAAGAGTGCGAAGATTCTAAAAAAAATTAAGATTTGTGACCGAAAGAAATAGTATAATCAAAGAGATCAACTATGATCACTTACCGATCATTTCTTTTATCTGGGAGGTAAAACAAATAAAGATCAGTTATAACGTAATTGAGTTCGTTACGCACATACAAATGCAGTTTCTAATGCAATAATTTAAAATCTATGATAAGTTACTGCATTAAATGAATCACTACAGATAAATGTTTTTGTTCCAATACACTTACGTCTCCGATGCTGTATAATAAAGTAAACTATAAAAGAAATGAACATCAATGCCAAGACTGCAATAACTGGGCCATAGATGACATCTTTATTGACCTTTGCTGGTTCAGAGGGAGCAGATGTTGAGAAACCTGCATTTGGAAGAAAAAAGGGAGAAGAAACATTCATTGATCTTCTTGGTTGTACGTGTCACCAACGAGAGAAAATATTTATAACAAGGAACAGCTACAAGTAAAGTTATGTGAAGGGCACCGTTACCGTGCGAGCAGAGGCCCTTCGATTTTCCTAGATAAGTCGACTTTTCTAGGAAGATCGAAGGGCCTCTGTTTGCAGGGTAGGGCACCGTATACACTGATGTTCTCATGAGACTGTCCGGTCTGTAGTTATGGAACGATCTATTGTTCATCGATGGACGCGTGGGTCTAGTTAACACACACCAGCTAGAGACGAAAAAGCATACAGCTTAAATTCGTTTAAAGAAAAAGTGTCACAGAGTTTTGATACCATTTCAAAATCCACAACTCTTTTATCTTTTAACAAAAACCTAAAAGTATTGGCCCAGTTTGCAATGGATTGCAGGAGAAAGGGAATATCGGATACAAGCTGCCGAGATTAGAAATGGAATCGGATCACACAAAAAGACGAGAGAGAAGAGGGTACCCTGGAAACGACGCGAAGACAGCGCTAAATCGTTTGTGTCTACTAGTGGAGGTGTGGGAACGAAGATTCAATGGTGCAAGCTCTGTGGTCACAGTCATCCGATTTGGCACTGCGACGTATTTAAAGGAAGACCAGTACAGAGATGATGGAAACTGCTAAGCGCCTAGGTCTCTGCTATAGGTGTCTGCGTCACGATCATCTTGGAAACACGTGTCTTAGTAACAGACAGTGCAAAATCGATGGTTGCAAGGATACTCTCATCCCCGACTACTTCATTTAGAAAGAGCTCCTTTGAGCTCCTTTGCAACGAGAATTACAACGCGGAGGTTCAGACGGAACAAGTCCTTAACCACCAGTGGAAAAAACAACGAAACAAAAACAGTCTCTCAGAAAAGCAGAGAGGGTACCAGTAATGCTAATCAGACGAGTTTAAGCCAAGAAAGTGCAATTTCCCAGACCACGCCGGGGGACGCAAGTACACATACAGCCACAATGGAAACAGTACAGACGCGTGAAAAGGTCGTCGCGTTTCAGACGTTTCCGTTAATTCTGAAGAATGGAAACAAAAGAATCCTCGTGAACTGTCTACTTGACGAGGGAAGTGACACAACAAGAGGTCGAAAGGAACTAATCACCGTTAACGTCGCGGAAGATCAGAAAGTGAATTTTGTGTCAATGACATTTCAAGTCGAATGGCAGAGTATCGATGGCAAAGTGAATCGAAGATTTGTGAAGGAATGAAAGCCATCAACTGGGTGAACATAAAACACAAATGGTCACACCTTAACGTAAATTACCTTTCCACAGCTTGCCCGAAGAGGAACCATCGATGTCGTTCTTGGAGCAGATAATCATGAACTAATGCCCATGATAAAAGAATTTGCGGGAAAATGAAACCAACTGAGTGCGAGGCTCTGCCCGCTAGGATGGACTGCGATCGGACGGATAGACAAAGAAGACTTGGTGGGTGAGCACCACAACGCACTTATCAGAACCTTCCGCATTCAGCAGTCAGAGGAAACTTCTGCCTTACAAGATGACGACTTAAACGACACACTCAGAAAGTTTTTGGACCTAGAGGACGTTGTAATCATATCTTCTAAACCACAGCTCTCCCTCCAGATGAGTAAGCAGCGTGAGAAATAAAAGGTTAGTGAATCAAGAGTATTTGATGGGAAACGCTATCAAGTCGCAGTTCCTTGGAAAGAAGAAAGACCCCGTGTGGTCAGCAACCGGCCACTAGCAGAAAGGCGACTACAACAAGTCGAGCGCAAACTGGCTAAGGACGAAAAGATAGCAACTGCTTACCAGCAAGTTATTGATGAGTATTTACAAAAGAACTACATTCCACGCATTCCATCCACTGTGAGAAGGTCCGAAGCTGAATGGCTGCTACCTCACTTTCCAGTTATTTGACCAGACAGAGCTACAGCGAAGGTCAGGATCGTGTTTGATGCCTAGGCCAGATACCAAGGAAGAAGTCTCAACACGGAGACTTTACCAGGCCCCAAGTCACAAAGTAACCTCTTTGATATATTGGTAAGATTCAGGAAGGAGTTAGTGGCCCTCGCTGGTGACGTCAGTCAGATGTATCATCAATTGGTACTACAGCCTGTCGAACGACCTTTCCACAGATTCCTTTGGCGAAATCTCGACTCGAGTAGAGCCAGAAACGTAGAGTTTCATCGATTTGTATTTGGTGGATGCTACTGTCTGTTTTGCGCTCAGTACGTTTGGCAGCAACACGCACGTGACCACAAAGATCAGTATCCTTTAGCGGCGGAAGCAGTAAAAAAGAACTGCTATATGGTTGACCTGATGCCATCCGTTACTGAAGAGTGTCAACGAAGCTAAGACGACGAGGAAACAAATTGCTGAGTTAAGAGACAAGGCTGGATTCCATGTTCGAAAATGGATTTCACATCGACCTGAAGGAATCGAAGAAATTCCAGAACAAGAACGAGCCGCTGAAATAGATTAGAGCAAGGCGGAGTTTCCAGTAACGAAGACACGAGGCGTTTTGTGGATCGCTAAAGAAGACAAGTTCTCGTTCCGGTATTTAGCCCCACCAGACGAGTTCATACGACGATCTTTGATCCCCTTAAAAGGGAAATTGTTGATGCAGGTAGCGTGGAAAGAAGCTGTAACGTGGGATGAAGTTCTACCGCCTTCCTTGGTGAAGAAATGGCAGACGTGGTTTGGAGAGTTATCCGATCTCGCAAGAATCAAGATTCCGCGGTGCCTGAAAGACTCCCAGAGCAAAGACTGACAGAGAATGACAGTTCACACGTTTATTGACGCGTCCAAGAAAACTTACGCAGCAGCGGTTTACGCCCGATACAAGTTTGAAGACGGATGCATTGGCACCCGTTTGATCACAGCAAGAACAACGTTTGCACCACTCAAAGCACTAAGTATTCCCCGTTTGGAGCCTATGGGACCAGTAATTGGTTTGCGATTAACCAGAAAAGTGTGTGAGGCTCTTGGAGTTCAATGAAACAAAGCAAACTGCTGGGTTGATAGCTGCAACGTCGGTTATTGACAAATTCGAAACGTTAAGCCGTTCGTTGCACATCGAGGAGGAGATATACATGAAAGATCCAACCCACACCAATGGGGTTACGTTCCTAAAAAGTAAAATCCAGCTGACCATGGCACGCGAGGATTAACCGTTGAAGAGTTGATCGATAACGAATGCTGGTGGCGTGGGCCAGCATTTCTTGGTAAGGAAACGACAACTGGCCTGAGCAGAGATTCACGGGAGCTACTTCAGAAACACTTGAGGAAGTGAAAGTTTAAGTCCACGAACGAACAGATCATCCCCAGCAAGACAGCCTAAACAGTTTTGTGATTAACACAGGGGCGGGGGAGAACACGCCATACCACCTGGCGAATTTTTTTGTATCAGAATCATCCAACAAAGACTGACGCCACATCCGGTCAAATTGGCGCCCAGCAGCCTGTCTCGGCGATGTCGAATGATGGCGTCTGGGTCAGGCATGATTTCTTCGGATTTTTGAGCCATCAGTATCAGGAATTGTGAACTGTGGATATGAAAGATGTTGTAAAGATATTGCTTCGACTTCATGAGCAAGGTTTTTCCAAAGAAGTGATTTTTTCTATTGTTTTGACGGAAAATACGAGACAGCTAAGCATCGTCTCATGGCGAAAATTTCACACTTTCAAAACGAGTGGCGTTCAGACTTTTGGTTCTTGCGGCTTCTGATCGTTCGAAAGCTGAAATTATTATAGCCTATCCCGTGTCCAACATAATGGAGGGGACATCGTCAGTCATAGTTTGCAGTGTTAACATTGGGAACCTAATTATCTCTCGACGTGAGGTGTTGGAAGCTTGCGTCATTGAAGCTGTTCCAATTGTCTTCGTTGGGGGACTCGTAATCTACGAGGTGAGTAAATGTAGTTATCTTCATTTCCAGTTCTTTTCTGCTGACGTGAGTACCTTTACATTTTGGCTTTAGAGTAATAAGTCGGTTTTGTGCTTTGTAGTTCTTTAATAAAAACGCAAGTGACGTTTAACTAATAAATTATAATTATCTTATCTGATATGCATTCATATATTGTCCTGCAAGGGCGGGCTTGAGGACGGGCTTGAGTCATAAAATGTATCTACGTGGCGTGGTTCATATTGCTAGTGTGAGACAGTTTTTAAAGTTATTGATGTCAAGCCATCTTAATTAGATTAAATAATTAATTAAATAGCATTATTGCGAATGACATTATTTCTCAAGTATTGAAAGAAACAACACCTTCACCCTTTACTTCATCTGCACTATTACCACTTGGGGGGTGCTCATGGGTTAAGGCTTTTTATACATTTGTACTATAATTATTCACATGCAACGTCAAATTGTGGTAAGAACAAACAGTATGCTACAAGCCACAGACAAGTGGCATGACTGATGTTCTTACCCTGTTTTAATGTCCTATTTGAGTTATCAAAGGACAGATGGAGGGCCAAATGAACTTTGAAAACTCTTTATGGCTGACAATGGCATTTGTACATCATATTAGTTACCAGTTATGTTAGTTGATGCCAAATATTTAAGGGTGGGGAATCGTCTTTTTCTCTGTGTTCAAGGTTGGGGAAGAGAACATAAAGTAAAACATGTTGTGAATTCCTGGAGATTTGCTAGCATGGTTCATGATTCATTCGTTTCACACTATTTACACAACATTAACATAGAAAAAAAGGTTTTTACAACAGATGAGTACAAGGTAAAATAGTTACAGTACAAATTATAAAATGTGTGTGATGGTCAAAGTAACAAAGGCTTTCTAGTTGACCGCACCACCTAGCCTTTTAAGTAAACAAAGAAATGACACGGAGCTTTATTGGGATATTAGAAAGTGTTGAAAATGTTTGTAGAGCCTAGGATTAATGTACAAGAGAGAATTACATTTATATAAATTAAGGTATGGTAAAGATATACTGAACCTAGCAAGAAATCTAAACAGGACAAGCTTAATAAGAGAAGAACAAAACAAAAAATAAATAAATAAATACAATAACAAAAAAACACAAACAAAAACAACATACAAACAAAAAGAAAGGAAAAGGACAACAAATCATTAGGAGCAACAACAGCAGCAACAGCAGCGACAACAAAGACCAAAATGTAATTATATTTTGAAAATATAATATTATTTTTAACTCTATTATTATTATTAGATAGTTACATACTATTCTATTTGATCATTAAACAGAACATATATTATTTGATTGACAAGACATCAAGTGGGCCTTATAAAGTTTCTTAAACCTGTAAATGTTTTTTTTTTTTTTTTTTCAATGCCATGGGGACAGTTTCCCATATGACAGAAGCAGAGCACTTAAAAGTAAATTTGCCAATGTTAGTTCTAACTTGTGGTCGGTGGAAATTAAGCTTGGTGGAATTTCTAGTGTTATAAGAGTGGACAGTTGTTGTAGGTATTAAAAATTATGGAAGATTGCTGGAACAGTTGATGGATTGTTATACAATTTAAATGCCAGTGAGCAGATTTTGAATCTAACAAAATTTTCAAATTTTAAAATTTCAAGGATTTGCAGCAGAAATGGACCCATGCATTAAGTTCAAATAAAATTGTATCCTTTCTTTCCTGCTAGTGAACGCCAGGCTTCAGTGCACCCTATCCGGGACAATAATCACAGTAATTTTCTACTGGCTGAGATACATTATACATAGGAGGAAAATGTTCTTCTCACACATAAATGGTCTAGGTACAGTCTTTATAATTTGTCCGCGATAATCCGACTTTTCAACTTAACCCACCTGGGATTTTAGTTTAGACTTTAACGCTCAAATTCCTATCAGAATACAGAGTGGGTATTATGTCTGAAACTTAGAGCTTCGGCCCATAAGATTATATTTTGTGACGCAAATCTGTAATTTCATGAATCACGTTACTATATACATATATATGTACCTCTACCCAAAAGCTGAAACAACTGAAGTGACTTATGGGTGGTTTTTACTCTCTGTTTAAAGAAAATCAACCAGCCACACATCAGGCCGACTTGTTTTGTTTTTGTGTCTTGATTTTTAGTAGAAGTTAAATCACCATATCCAGACCTTTAGGCCAGAATATCGATACAACACTGCATTTCTTAAGGTGATAACCCATCGCAAAGCCAATTGACAGTACTGGTGGAATGTATAGATTTCTAAAAATAAGGATTCTAAAGCCAACTCATCACCACACTCAAAAAGTCAAACAGTATCTTTAGTTATTAATAAATTAAAACATAAATTTGTTAACTTTTTCTACAACAATATTGAAATACATGTAACTTCTTGTCCAAAAATGTGTTAAATTAAATAGACAAAGCAGTTTCCTCAAATTCATGCCAACGAGACGTAATCAAATGCTAATGATACATACATGTTTGGAATCAGATTTCAAGAGTCAAGATCAATGTGACTGATAATGATTACAATAATTAACAATCATTGGCAATGTTGCTGCTGATGATGAGGGTGATGGTGACAGTGATGAGGACAATGACGGTGGTGATATGGGTACAAAGTGAATTTGCTAAATCCATTGACACTGTCATTACAATATTTTTAACGTTTTTCATCACCGTCATCATTTCGTAAGACAGCGTGAATGACCTAAAGCATACATATTCCGTTCTTTTATTCCTAAATAATCAAGAAGAACCGCTTGTTTTATTACCATGCAACTTTGGCAACCAATTACTTACGCTTAATCGACAGTTGTGCACTTGCAGGAGGTCCATCTCCCAACGAATTTGTTCCAATACATGAATACCACCCTGCATCCAACTGAGAAACTGCACCTTTTTGAAATATTATTGTTGTACATCCACTGCAACTTTCTCCTGGAATGTCGACACCTTTGAACTGCCACTTTTGCGCTGTGGTTGGTGGATTGCCAATTGTTTTACAAGAGAACGTAGCTGTTTCCCCCTCTCCCAGGGTGGTATTTTGAGGATGATCAGCGGGAAATTGAACAACTGGTCGATCTGAAAAGAAAATTCAAAGTATAGTTAAGAAGTACATGTAAAGACTGAGAGAAATAAGAGTAAAGGGGCGACGGGGAGCTTTAGGACAGTGCCTCTTCCTGCTACAGCATAACTGCACACACGTTCTTCGCATCTCAGGACCAAGAACCTCTAGTTTCTAAAGGAAGATGCCTAGTAATTCAAAGAGACCTGTACAGTACGCAGGAAAATCAGATCCTACATGTAAAAAGGCCTGTTGAAATCCAAAAACGCAGGGTAACCACACATTCATTTTTTAGAGATAATTAACCTTTAATTAATATTTGGCGAAGATCTTCTTTTCCATGTTCATAAACTACCCAAAATCTGCTGTATTAGGGGTCACCTTCCAAAAGAACTAAACGAAAATGAATAGTGTGAAAGAAAAGAAAGCGTATGAAAGGAAACAAAAGGAAGAAGAAGCAAAGGAAAGGAAAGGAAAGCAAGCGGTAAGAGAAGAAATGAGTGCAGTACATCGGAAGAAAGTACATGAAAAGAATAGGAAAGGAAAAACCAAAGACAAAAAAGGCAGAAAAAGGAAAAGGAAAGGCAGGAAACTGAAGAATAAGAAATAAAGATAAGTAAATGTCCAACATCAGCAAAAAAAAAAAACAATAAAAGGTAAAAGAATAAAGGGAAAGGGCCTTGTTTAGCACAAATATTTAATAAAGTGCTAGAGTAAAGGGAAGAGAAAGGAATGAAATATACCTAAGAAAATGGGAAGGAAAGGAAAGGAAAGGAAACAAGGAAAAGAAACAAAAGGAAGGAAAAGACAAGAAAGTAAAACAAAAAAAGGATATG
The DNA here is from genome assembly GCF_977016875.1 of Pavona decussata. Classification (NCBI taxonomy): domain Eukaryota; kingdom Metazoa; phylum Cnidaria; class Anthozoa; order Scleractinia; family Agariciidae; genus Pavona; species Pavona decussata. The sequence continues at coordinate 953,799 of NW_028145524.1, forward strand.
GGGGAAATACACCACCTTGTTGCCTCCTATATTATACTTACCAGCTGCTGTATGCATTATCACACATTAAACGAAAAGGTGGACAATGTGAAAATGTGGACAATGTGAAAATGTAAACAAGTGATTTGTACTTACATCTGACTTCAAGTTCTGTATTTTGTCTCACTTGTCCAGCTTCATTGTATGCAACACAGGAAAAATTTCCATACTGTCTCCAAGTAATTTTAGCTATGTCAAGATAACTAAAGGTTTTGAACAGCTGAGAACCTTGGATTGTTTGAAGTGATCCTGATATATTGTAGGTTGGACTGTTGGTCAGATTCTTTCCATTCAACACCCACTGAATTTTGGCTGCTGGTTTGGCCTCAGCGACACATGAGTAGCTCACAGACGTATTTTCTTCCTTGACCTGCCTGGTTGTTGGTAAGGTTTGACCAGAAAATATTGGAAGTACTGTAAAAAGCAAGGAATTGCAAGTGCTTAGACTGTTGCATGAAAGAAAACTGAATAAACAAGTTTTAATTCGATGTAGTTAACAACGAAATAATTTGACACTTTCTCAATACAATAACATTCAGTTTTTTGTGCACATATAACCAATTTCACCATAAGTAGACAAAGGAGGTTTAATTTACTCTTAAAAATCAAAACACACTGTACATGTACTTTAATTAATAGCTTTTCAAGGTTAATTCCCTGTCAGCTCATGCCACTTGGGAACGTAGGTGAAACATCACTGTCATTAACTCCACGTGCCTATTCTACGAGCAATTCCAACCGAGAGCCTCAAGAATCAGCCTAATGTTCTATGTACAGTGTGTATACATGCATGTATGGTTATTGGTAGCAAATTGTATTACGTCTCCAGTACTCGATTATGAAAGCTTAAAACTCAGGACACATTTGTGAGTCAGAACCGTTTGCAAAATTGAGGCAATGTCATTTGCACATGCGTACTACGAGCAATGAAATTTTCTACTTCAAAGTCACAATTTTTAAGCTTGATGTGGCATCCTGGCTGTTCAAAGAGTGGATAACTTTATCAAGCGGATAAGTCGCTATCCAGCTGATAAAATTTACTCCAACCAATACACATGTATTTTATCCGCTGGATAGCGATCCGGGTAGGGGGGGAGGGCACTCTGGATTTCAGGTGACGGGGATGATCGAATGGGGGCAAAATTCAAAACCCAAAAAAATCCGTAGGGTTTCCAGCAAAACCAAAAAAATAACCCCCCCCCCCCCCCCCCAAAATCCCATGCCGGATTTCCTAGCCTTAAAAATTTCCAGAAAGCATTAAATAATATATAGTAATACGAAAAATAAAAACATTAGAAATTGAATGTTTGTCTTTGTTTATTTATCATACCATCTGAAGTTATCTTTTCTGCATCTGGTAGTCATTCTAACAACAATGGAGACACCCAAGTTGCCCAAAATTAAAACAAAAGCAAAACAAGTTTAGTTGTACTTTATTCGCAGAACTACGCGGCCGGGATATGGGGGCACTACCACAAACCTTCAGATTGTTTTGAGTACCCAAAAAAATCCCTACTTAAATCAAGCCCCCCCCCCCCCCTCCCCCCCACCCCTGAAAAAAAAAAAATACTCGCCAAATTTCCCAACCCCAAAAAATCCCGAAATCAAACATTTTAAACCCAAAAAAATCCTTCGATCATCCCCGTCACTTGAAATCTGAAGTACCTGCCCCCCACCATGGAGATAGCGACTTATCCGCATGGGGCCTGAAGAATAAGGCTTCAATTCGGGAAACAAATTATACATTGTTATGTACATATATATGTATTTCAAAGCCTTTAGAATTACATGTGTACAGTGCTAAATGATCTCTAAAATATAATATTCCATGCACCTTTTACTCCCAGTTTTCATTTTGGATTCAAACAGACCTAGCTACTGTACCTTTCCTGCATACAGGTGTACAACTCAAGTAGTTTAAGGCCTGGGTTTGAAGACTATTTAGAAATCATGAATGATCCCCTATAGCTTACGTTTGTTTGCCTATACAGGCTGTAACAGGATGGAATTTTCGCTGATGTAAACTCAATGTTTTCTTTTGTCTTAATTAGCGCATAAGTTTGATATGTGACACATCACGTGACCAAAATTTCGTAAATCAGCGATACGGCGACAAATTTTCTTTATATATAGATAACTGAATTAGCGTTTCCGATGTCTATTTAAAATACATGTATTGAACAGGTACGATTGGAATGACTGTCCTCAAGTTTTTGGATTGGAGTTATTAACAATCAAAGGTTGAATTTTGGACTAAGAAATTACATCTACCTTTTTCCTGGCAATTTTTTTTAGACAAAAATGGACGATCATTCCAAACGTGAAGGGCTGGAGATATTTAACATTAAAAGAAAAAAAACGTTTTCGTTTGATATTTTTTCTTAAAACCGTCTCCAACCTTTTGAATCTTTGCTTTTTTTTCACTAAAACGGTCACGTGACAACTCACGTGACTTATAGCACTATCTTTTATGCTTTTTATATACATGTTTTTTTAGACAACTCAAGGCCCGTTTACACGTTCAAAGAGAAGGAACGGCTTGGTTAGAAACAAGTTCCGGTTCCAGACGAAATCTCCCGTTTACACGTACAAATTCTGTAATGTACCTAACAGAAAAAGGCACGGTATTTGAGAGCCCCTTGGAACGAGTACTAGACCGTTTACACGTTGTTTTCTTCGAGACCAGTAACGACCTGGATAACGATAGAGCCCGCAATAATTAAACAAAACTGCTTCGAATAGTTGTTCATATGGGCTTACACATGCAGTACACTGTGCGTATCCCCGGCTATCATAGATTTACAAGCACTTTTCTGGTTTCTTCTGAAGAAGAGAACACGAAATTCACGTTTGACAGCGCGAGTGATTCTTCAAAGAAATGCTTCTGAGAGAATGTACCAAATTAGGAGAAAAACAAGGCTTACGGTTCTCCTATTAATCGCCCTTGTATTGCACTTCACAGTCGAACGGAGCTTGTGGCAAATTCCAAGAACAAGCGCTTGGTTTGATCTTCCATACAGCACTTACTCTGACGATCAATGGTATGCTAAACAACTGACGTGGAGTACTACGGGCTCAGAAAAAACGTAACAGAACGGTACCGAAAAAAGGGCGAGCGTTTACACGTTAAAAAGAAAACAAAAATGTGGGTACGGAACCGTTTTTTATCGGTTCCGTTCCGAAAGGGGTCCATAGCCGCCTATGGACCTTTTTAGGAACGGAACGGATAAGACTGGAACGGGTCAAGTACTGATTACACGACAAATTTAGTCGGAGCCGTTCGTCTTTTTATCCGAGCCGTTCCAATTTTTTCGGTCGTGTAAACGGCCCTTTAAAAGCTTAGAAATGTCAAGGGCGATAAGACCTTTTTTTATCTGCCAAATTTTATTTCAATTTGTTAAAGTTATCTCGAATAAACTATTTTTCCTCTTAAAAGCCCTTAACTCAGGCCTTAAACTACTTGAGAACGTAAAGTAGCCAGTCTACCAGAATGCAAACAAAAGGATAATTATTAAAGTTTGAGCCATTTTTTTCATAGGCCCGAGCACTACACTTTATGGGAGGGGTGGGATTCACTGTAACTGTCTGAGGGGCAACTGGATGTCAAGCGAAGGTTTATTCATATATTACTTTGCAGATTCATCCAACACTTAAAAAAAAAACAGGACACTAAGTCCCCAAGTCCTCAATTCCCCAATTTATTTTTAGAGGCAATGTAAGTGGGAGAGCGACTAGAAGTTCGCAGCAATTGAATATTCCATTATTTAAAACAAAGACGGGGCAGATATCCTTTTCCTACAGAATTGTTAATATATGGAATAACTTACCATCTGAAATTAAGCTTAGCCAGTGTTTGAATAGTTTAAAGTGTAATTTAAGAAAGTACCTCCTGAAAGACTTTTTATGTTAAGCTAACCCCTCACCAATTTTTGGCTAGTTCTTTTAATTACTTAAACTAATTATCATTTTTAATATTTATTTATTCATTGTAAATATTGTAAATATTGTTTTAACATTAATTGATGCATTGTAAAATTGCCACTGAAAAACCCCTACGGGGAGTGTCAATAAAGTATTGTATTGTATCGTATTGTAAGTCGGCTGCACCCCTGACCCTTTCCCCCACCTCCCACTTGAACTTGAGAGTAAATTCCACCCATTAGTTACATCCTTCCAGTTTATGATTCACACAACTTCACATTAAAAAAAGACTGTAAATAACTTTAAAGGGGAATAAAAAGATTCCAACAAACAGGGCTGGTCAACTTTACTTGGTAAGAATCGGTTTTTGAGGTATACAGGATACGAAACAATTGCAAGATCAGAAACAAGCAAACAATTATGAAATCCTGGCAATGGGCACTTTTAAGTTGGATTCCATTTGCTGGTGGATTTGTTGGATGGCACTAGATCGCCACAGATTTCTGGACGAATGCCAAAGGATCAGTACGTGTAATCGACCAAAAATTTTCCCTCACTCATTTGTTTGTTCCCGAATCTGTTGGTTCGTTAATTCATAGATTACACCCATTTTGAAAACACTGGCGATCCTTGCAATCTGATTGGTTCTCAAAAGTGCGATTTATTCATGAATCGCACCATTATTTGCTCTAAATCGCATTTTTTTTTTTTAGCTCTTGAAAAGGGTGTTACTAAACAGAGTGACGCAGTAACGAGTAACGGAAAAAATATTCCACAGGTTAAAAAAAATCATTAAAAATAAAGAGAAAACGAGAAACGGGAACTAAAATTCGACAACAAAAACATACATGCAGCATAAATTCTGAAATTATTTTAAGCAAATAACACAGAGAGAGGTTGACATTGCTTACAGTTCACTTTGAGGAAAACAGCTTTTTGTTCTCCAGTTCCAAAAGTATTCGTTCCAGAACAGCTATATCGACCAGCACTGTCCTTTTTGATCTGCTTGACTCTCAGTCTACTCTGTGACCCCTCACTGTCTACAAAAAACTCTCCATTGGGATCACTTACTATGGCACTTCCCTCTTTAAACCAGTTGTATGTGATGGCAGTGGGGTAGGCAACTGCTTTACAATAAAATAATGCATCCCTTCCTTCATTCAATGTCTGGTTGCAGGATAAACTGAACACTTGAGGCTTATCTAAAACAAAGAAAAGAAAAGTGGCAGTGTTACAGTCCTGAAAAGGGCATTAAGGACAGCGCACTCTGTGCATAGTCCAATAACCTGTAATTTCTTATGGAAGATGTCTACTAAAAAAATATTCAGAGATATATATAAGCGCTAGTTTTCTGACTATACGAGAAAAGAAGGTCTTAGCAAGGGCTTTTGAAATAAAATGAATAAGGGTAACCATGCAGTTTCACGGATATTTTAACTTCAATTTGTAAAAAAAAAAAAAAAAAAAAACAGTGCACAGTGCATATTGCCCATTGATCAACGTGCCAGCCAAACTCAGCAGCTGAAATTTTGCAAACTGGTGGAAAACTGAAGTTCTAGAGACAATGAATGAAGGCAACTTACATCTCACTTTCACGTCCACAGAGTAAACATCAGAATACTGACCCAGTCCTGAGGCATTAACAGTAGCCGCACACGTGTACAACCCAGTGTGGATCTTGTTAGCTGATGCAATGGTGTAGTTAGAGTCTGCATTCTCCTGCACAATTGTAGATTCTTTTCTCCATGTGTAAGTTGGCTTAGGGTTGCCAGTGGCAAAACACAATAGTGTGGTTGAACTACCTTCATCTAACTCAACAGGAATGGGAGACTTGAGAGTGATTACCGGTCGAACTGTTGATGAGAATATATGCGACTTACAATAACATTATTATATTTAATATATAGTGTTTTACCAACTAACATCCCTACTCAGTAAGTTCAGCTCAGCTCAAATACCAGATGGTGTTATGAACATTTCCAGTCTTTTAAATTTAATTTAATCCTGACATGACGTTAAGTTTTCTTTTTACTAATTTTAGTAGGCTTTTTTTGTCATTGTAGTCTTTGCGGTGGCCCACAGAAATGCAGAATGTAATGCAAACTGATACATGTAGAAGATACATATAGAAGCATATTAATTAACACTCTCTTCCTTGCAGTATCCAAAAACCTCTTTAGGAAACCACATTGTACATAATAATAATTATTATATTGGCTTGTCTATTCTCTTTGTTTCTGAACAAAAATACGAAAAGGAAGAATTTTATACTGTACAGCTGTACATTGCTGTGATATCCGTTATTCAACACAAAATAAGTAAAGGCTTGCTAGCGTGAGTTAGCTCGAATGAATGAGAACTGTTTTCATTAAGGAAGTACGGTACTTTGTTTTGAAATAAATTTAATAAAGTTCCCGTTAACAACGCATATACAAGTACCATGTTTGTAAGGGGGAGTGGGGGTGGATTGCGTATGTGCATGACTTATTTGTTTTATTTATTTACTTATTTATAGCTTTTGCGTTTTAATACATGTTATAAAATTGCGATAGTAGCATTTTAGCTATAACCTTGACCAATGTCTTCCGGCCTCTGTCGAGATAACTCTTACTTTCATTGTTTTATAGCCACTGAAGGCTTAGGTTACCCCTAGACTAGACCCGCACGTAGACAGTATATCGTAAGCAAAATAACTCACTCGATATGCCGGTTAGCCTCAAACGCAGACGTTCTTAGGGCTCGTCACGCCATATTTCCGTTCGTGGGGAGGAAATATTGCGTGACGAGCCCTAAAAACATCTGCGAGTAGGAGACTATTTGCCAGTTCGGTTACTTCTCTTAAGTCGAGAAAAGCAGGAACAGAAATTTGTTCCGGCTATTTCCTAGAGCAACTTCATAACATATAAAAAAAAGTCAAGCCATAGCGTAAATCTTTCGGTCCATAACAGTTTATTCTTCTCTTTGGCATTAATCACTACTTGGTTTTCATTTAAAGTTTTACGTAATTTTCTAAAAAATAATCAGGCGTAAAAAATTTTTGATTGATTGATTGATTGATTTATTTATTTATTTACTTAGTATTTTAATTCTTTTGTCATCCGCATTTTATCATCCTCCATCCGAGAGAGACCCTTCCCGCTGAGTGTATTTGCATATTTGTGGCAACAAAAATGCCAACCTTCCTCACGCCATCTGAATTTTCCGAGTATTTTAGCATTTCTTACACGGAATGTAGCGAGTCTTTTTATAGCTGACAATTTTCTGTTCAGATGCATCAAGGACGTATAATAACGTCACCGATTTTCTTTTCGCAAGGTCCAGATTTCTATTTCGCAAAGTACAGATTTTCATTTCGCAAACTACAGATTTCCTTTTCGCAAAGTACAGATTTTTCTCTTTGCAAACTACAGATTTTCATTTCGCAAACTACAGATTTCCTTTTTGCAAACTACAGATTTCCATTCCGCAAATTTTTATTTCGCAAACTACAGGTTTCCTTTTCGCAAACTACAGATTTACATTTCGTAAAGTACAGATTTTCATTTCGCAGACTACGGAGTTTAATTTTGTTTCTCAAAGTACAGTAAGCCATGTAAAAGTACAGTTATAGCCAATATTATTCAAATTTACATTTAATTAATTTGTTTCTCTTTTTATTAATGAGGTCACTATGCTGACTACCTACTTTCATTACAGTAGACAGACAAAATGTTGATATAAAATCAATACATCAATACTCACCAACAACAACAACTTCAACATTACTTTGCTCTATTTCAGGGGGATTAAATGTTTCAAAGATGACTCTACATTTAAATATCCTGCTGTCACTTGGAACAATGCTTGATATTATGAATGTAGCCCTTCCTCTGAAAGTAACTCTACCATTGTAACCACTGCGAAGGTTCATTTGAAGTGATCCGCTAGGAGCCTTCCCCGCCACGACTACTGCATTTGCTCCATTTACGTACATTAGAAACACTTCCTTTACTGTTCGTCCATCAGCATTGTAGTCCCAAGCCAACGTAAGAGAACCAGCACCCTCAGTTACATAAATTGGATTGCCATTGTTAGGAATTACAGTGAAAGAAGGTTTACAATCTGCAAGTATAAAAAGAAAAAAAAGAGCACATACAGTGGAACCTCTCCTTACGGACTCCTCAATAATACACCTCACTATTACGGACAGTTCACCTGGTCCCTGACGGAACGAAGTCCATATAAAGCCTACTTCCCTAAAACGAATACCACCATAATACGGACACTTATTCCTGTCCCCTTGGTGTCCGTAATAAAGAGGTTCAAATGTGCAGTGTAAATAATACATTCTACCACTATCATGTTCAGACAGAACAGACAAATGAGTTTCGTAACCTATATCGTAGACCCCAGATGTAAAATAAAGCTGTATTATTTTCAACATTCACTCGATAAAATGAATAAAACTAACTAATCTCTGGCCTTTTTTTTATTTGGCTTGGGGTTATTCCCGCCGTTTTAGACTTCCATACACAGTGCACTCATTATTCTGCATTCAACAAGAGGCATAAATTAAGTCTTATTCAGCGGCCTCTACATCCGCCGCTTAGATTTTGTAGCCGTTGCCCTCAGCGACATTGAAAAGTCTGGGGTCATGGCCACCCATCCCCCCTTTTCCTCGACAAAGCTGATCAAGGTCCGTATCCGATAACATGAACCTGCTGTTGATTTATTAGAAAATACTTTTATCAGGCATATTTAATGAGGTTCCATTGTGACCTCGAACACTAGTATGACGGTGTGGACACGTTTTTTCCTAGCTTTGTTTGCATTCCGTGGAAATTATCTTAATTTAGAAGCATTTCTTAATTCAGTTTAAATTTTTAAAATTGTTTGAAGCCTTTGGAGAGGTTGGCGTTCAAATCCTGAAGGAGAAAAATATGAGAAATCTTTCTTCGAAACCCTAAGCGGGATTTGAACAGACAACGTTAGCGGTAAAGCCCCGCGCTTTACCACTTGTGCCACACAAACTTGAGATGAGAATTTACCTACTTTATGACTTCGCACCAAAATTAATAATAAACAAAAACACGCGAACGAGCTCGGAGCACTGTTAGACGTTCCCCCATTGTATCTTCGTCTTCCATTTATCCCAAATTAAAATCCTTGTTTACTCGGGCCTTTGAACACTGCCCTTTTCTCGCCAAAATATTTAAAAGTACGAAGTCTGAACACCGAGTTTAAGTTTATGTTATCAGATAGTGAGTTTGTTGTGCCAGTCAGTTATTCAGTTTTATCAAAAACAAAAATTATTGCCGCCCTTGATCGAACAGGTGAATGTTTTGACCGAGCGAAACCTGGAGGTTTGTGGCTGGGTGACAACAATTACTCAAAGCGCCACGTAACGCAAGTGACAGCCGCTGTACAAAACGACATTAGATTCAAAGCATGCTCAGTCGAATGCGAAGACAATATTATCAAGTGACTATTGTTAGTTGATATCAAGTCTACGGGTACATGATATCTCGTAGAGATCAAGATTCAGCAATTCCGCTGATTTAAAATTGCCATAAAAAATAAATTACTATTCGTCGCGATCACCATGCTTGATTAGTTACATATGTTATCGGCCTTTCACAACACTTCTTCCATTGATTAGTTATAATTAAATGCGTCTAATATAGCTTTACGCGGCTGTTAATGACAATAATAATAACATCAGGTAACTGTCTTGCAATAACGTTGTGATGAGAATACGTTCAGCGAATTTCATTTCCACCTGTCTGATAATTTTCACTTGATTTGTGGATGTAGACCACAGAATCGTTCGGAAAACGAAAAGGTTAAACATGAGTGGTCAAAACAGCTGTATTCAAATTAATCATATAATCCTCGTTTACATACGCATCACTTTCGGAACGTGTAAGTTTGCATACATGGTATCCTACAAATTAAATAATTCCCATCTTGCGAAGCAAACCACGTCTTAGGTGCCATCAGGAAGCCGGAAGTCAGAAAAAGAAAAAAAGGAACAAGAGCTTCTCTCGACTACTTGTCTTTTAGTGTAGTCAACCCGAATTCTTGTCCGCGCGCTCGGAGCCCCATTGATAAGAGATTTTGGTAAACCCATGAATGCGAAAAATTTGGGTTATGACGTCACCGTCCGACCGTCCGGCGTACCTACCTCCGCCCCTCTATGTAAGCCACCGTAAAATGCCACACTCCACCTGTGCAGGAACCCGCGTTTTTTCGGCGGGAGTGGGATGGCTTACTTCTTTTAGAGAAAACAAACGAGAATTTTGAATCACACTAATTTCTTGTATTCGTTGAATATGTTATCAAACTACATATGTCGAGAAAGACTAATAAGCAAATTTGAAACCCGAGAGCGACGAACAAACAGGTGAAATGTTAGTTGAAAACAAACATGTGGTGAGCTGGGTGAGTAAGCAAGTGGCATAGAAATTAAAGGCATTTTTGCAGGCAACTGTCGGTAATTTTCCAAATTTAACATACTTCAAATTATACACAAATACTTAAATCGTGCCATACGACAAAGATTCGTGGATAAATTAATTTTGAACATTCCAGAGCTATTCACAGAGTTATGTTTTGTGTTGGACTTGTGTAATTCATTCGCGGGGCACATTTGTAAACATGCAGTAAACGTTTAAATATTTCGGACCACAACTAGACATTATTTTTCCGGTATTCTCCTTTTGTTAACGTTTACTTATAGACTTAAATTATTTCTGTAGGAGAAACATTCACAGAGTTATGTGTTATTTTGAACATTTTGCGTTGGACTTCTCTTATTCCTTCGCCATTCGCAGCGCATAAGGTTTGTAAACACGCTCTAATTTTAAGCGCTCACTGAAATATTTCGGACCACAACCAAACATTATTTTTCCTGTATTGTCCGTTTGTTAACGTTTACTTAGAGACTAGAATCAATAGCCCATTTTACAGTTGTGTGCATAGTGACCTGACCTTGGATGGAAAGCGAGGCTGGGGGTGACCTTGCTTTGATACAGACCTCACTAGGCCTTTACATATTCTGCTCGAAAAAAGGCTATTCTGCTCATAAGAATTGCCTCCAAAAAAGGCTATTCTGCTCGAGATATGCTCCAAAAGTACTATTATGCTCGAATCATGCTTCTGTAAAAATCGATATTCCTGGGTTCAAAATACTCAAACTTGATAAATAAGACATTATATCGCCCTTCCAGGGTGAGGCTAACCCAACATTATTTAATCTTTAAAGCTAACATGGGTGATAACTTGTAAAAAGAGTCTGGGACAACAATGAACCATATCAGAAATGTCTTTGTCCATCCACTGTCACAGCTGTTTTGCCCGGATGCTCATGCCCAGCTCCCTCTCAGACTCGTTCCCAGGCCCCAGAATATGCAAAATGGCCAAAAATGGCCTATATTGCTCGAATATTATGCCCCAATCATATAATAATAATAATAATAATAATAATAATAATAATAATAATAATAATAATAATAATAATAATAATAATAATAAAAAGACATTTATAGAGCTCCCTTTCCCATGGGTCCAAAGGCGCTATTTACAAAGTCAAAGTTAAAATTAGTTAAAAATAATTTAAAATACTTAGATTATGAAACACCAAAAATCTTTACATGAATCTAAAAAGCGTGTGTAAAAAGAGCAGCTTTAAGCCGTCTTCTAAAAATGTCAAGTGATCTAGCATCTCTAAAATGCTGAGAAAGACTGTTCCAAAGAAGTGGCGCAACAACAGAAAAGGCACGACGGCCACAACTATTTGTGTTAAACGCATGGACCACAAGTAGATTCTTCTTTGAAGACCTAAGGTCGCGTGATGGATGGTAGTTTCTTAGAAGATCTTTAATGTAGGTAGGAGCGAGACCATGAAGAGCTTTGCAGGTAATGGTAACTATTTTATATTCAATTCGGAGATGAATGGGGAGCCAATGGAGATATTTAAGAACAGGTGTAATGTGGCAGAACTTTGGTGAAACAATAACAACACGAGCAGCTGCATTCTGAACACGCTGAAGCTATTTAATCAGGTACTTTGGTAAACCTGCTCCTGAGGCCCTATTATGCTCGAAATCCTGCCAGCAGAATGTGTAAAGGCCTAGACCTCGCTGCTTTTCACATGTAAATGACAACTAGTCAACATAAGAACAGCGTGATCTGCATATGAAAAGCAGTGAGGTTTGTATGAAAACAAGGTCACCTCAGCCTCGCTTCCAACCCAAGGCCAGGTCACTAAGCACACAACTGTAAAATGGGTTATTCTGTAAAGCCTGGTTTACACGTACGACGCTAGCATAAGCATAAGCATAAGCACAAGAAACCTACGTGTAAACCGGTGCGATGCAAGCATAAGCGCCTTATGCTTGCGCTTGTGCTTATGCTTGCGTCGTCCCGGTTTACACGTACGACGCAAGCATAAGCACAAGCACAAGAGAATGGAACGATTTCCATTCTCTTGTGCCTGTGCTTATGCTTGCGTCATTGCGTCGTTGCGTCGTACGTGTAAACCGGGACGACGCAAGCATAAGCATAAGCGCAAGGAAAGGAAACTGAAAAACAGTGACAAGTTGTCAGCGTACAATCTAGTTACTCATGCGTTGCCATTTTCCGCCATGTTGGAATCAAACCTCGCGCAAAGGGCAGCCCGGCTGCGCGATTGCGCCACATTTGTTTGCTTCTGCGCTTGCGTATGTCACGTTATGCTTATGCTTATCGCACGTGTAAACATCCTTGTGCTTGTGCTTGTGCTTATTCTTATGCTTGCGTCGTACGTGTAAACCAGGCTTAAGAGAAATATTCACAGAGCTATAAATTGTTTTGAATATTCTGTGTTGGACTTGTCTGATTCATTCGCAATTCGCACCGCATAAGTTTTTAAACACGCTCTAATTTCAAGCGCACACTGAAATATGTCGGACCACAACCAAACATTATTTTTCCTGTATTCTCCGTTTGTTAACGTTTACTTAGAGACTAGAATTGTTTCTGTAAGAGAAATATTCACAGAGTTCTGAATTGTTATAAATAAGTTTTGTAAACACGCTCTAATTTTAAATTAAAGCGCTCAGTGAAAATTTTTTAGAATGCAGTCAAACATTATTTTTCCTGTATTCTCTGTTTGTTAACGTTTACTTAGAGACTAGAATTATTTCTGTAGGAGAAATATTCACAATTATGAATTGTTTTAAACATTTTGTGTGGACTTACTCGCAATTCAGAGCGCATAAGGTTTGTAAACACGCTCTAAGGTCCGGGCCGCATTACAGATCAATTTTAAATTTGGCTGGTTTCAAAACGCCTGGAAAAATCAAATTGGAAAAACAAAAATGAAATTGATAAATAAAATTTACGGTCGCATTTCAGTTTAGGTAAAATGCCAACGTCAATCACACAGAGGAAATTTTAGGGGCAAAAATTGTCTTTAGTCACGAAACTTACCATGTGGCCGGGGAACGGGGCAATTTGCATTGCGATTGTATTGTTGTTGTTACTCGCTATTCAGCGTCAGCGAACCCAGTTGTTTGGGTTTATTTTTTTGACCGAAAGATGGTTAAACGAACACAACAGATTATTACTTGCCGCTGGCTGCTCTTAAGCGCGAACGAAATCGTCAACGGCGACGACTACGACGAGCGCCATATGCATGGAAACTTCCGCGGGTGAATGGATCGTGGTTTGAGATACACTCCAACGATTGCGCTATCCCAGAGACTTTTTTCCACCAATAGCT